>NC_051125.1:4054437-4231532 GCF_014839805.1 Manduca sexta
ACTATGGCCCCTGATAACGCATAGAAGGTGGAGGTTACACGAGTCGCCATCAAAAACAACAGCCAAGATTCCGATGGCAAACATAGTTATCAACGTCGGACTGTGTAATTAAAACTGTGATATGATTGCGGTATTTAGTTAAGGATACGGTGACCGCGATGAGCTAGGGCATTGCGGTGATGAAAAGCCCGCTCGTAAATATGTCGCGGGTGATGACGTGATCGGGTGTGCGTGCTGTGATAGTATTAGCGATTTTGTTATTTAAATAAATATATTGAATCGTTATAATTATAGTCCTATAGTAAAGTTTTTGGGAACGTCAAAAAATTAAAGCGAAGATTTCCAAAAATAGAATGTCACGAACAGACGAAAATTTAAAAAGAACGAGTGTGTAAATATGCTTGGAATAGTTGGGTAATTTAACATTTTTGGTAGTGCAACTGTACATCATAAATTGTAAATTTTAATACTTAAAACTAACGAGTAAATGTAAGTTAAAAGTCCACAAAAGTAAATCAAATATTAGTCAGCATAACCATTAATAATAGGACCCAAAATATTTTGCATTCATATCGGCGCTAGGTCCTAAAATCTATGTGTTAAGTTCCAGAATAAGTAAAGAAATACTCGCTACCCGCTCCTCCTATCACCAATATTAACTTGTTGGTGGTTACCAACAGTATCTTGTACAAATATTGGCCCACAGCGTCACCCTTGGACCACACACAATCATCGTGAGTTTCTCATTATTACGACTTTGAAATTACAGAATCTTATAAAATGTGTTGTAAAGATGAACATTCCTGAGCAGTAGGTAATATTTGCTTCATAACGTTTTTAAACTGATTTGAACCGTTAAGAATGTTTAATAGAGATATTATTAACTTGACATAACTAGATACAAGGTTATAGGACTTACTCATAGAGCCCAGCTGGGTATATACTATCACCGCAATATGTATTTCTGCCATCAGACCAGGGACATGCTGGTCTATGAATAAAAAAAAATATTTTAAAATATTTTGTTTCCAATAATGCCATAACCAATAACGCTGAATGGTATTTATATATCTATACAACGTAACGTGTACAGAATGATATATATGACCCGTGTCGATAGCCTTTACATTACTGCTCCATACAATGCATTATAGTTTATACGACTACTTATTTAGTCTTGCTACATTTTTACATCATTCGAAAACAAAATTGGTACATGCATTGTAATATTTAATTATTATAATGAAATTAAATTCCTAAATAATATAATAATTACGTAACTACACAAAAAATTAAGAGAGTACAGTTCCATTTCATGCTTTACGTAATTATAAATTTAAGCTTTTGAAACACTAACATTTGTACAATATCTCTCGTTATCCCGGTTTCATGCACCTTTTTGACCAATATTTCTGTTCTTATAAATAGAGTTATAATTCCAATTTATATTGTAAAATTACTAATACTGTAATAACCTGTATCTACGGCAATGAAACTTATTTTAAAGCTAAAGAAAAAATATATACTGATCGACCTCCAATGTCCTCGAATAGCCTCAATTAAATATTAAATTGACGACTTAATCCTATTTTAATAGATGCTTGATGGCTTGAAGAGACCTAAATAGCCTATCAAACTAATCAGACAAAACAACTGTACAGGTGTATAGCTATTGACCGTATGATCTTCACCGGGCTGGCCACCACAGCACCACGCAATCACTGTTTGACGCATAGCTATTGGTGGTATAATCTTCATCGGGCTGACCGCGCAATCACTGTTTGACATCAATTACCACGAAGGCAGAGCGCATGATGGTTTCTCACGATGTGTAAGAGAAACCAACCGCAATCTATAACCGACCGCCTAATTTGGACATGGCTTTGAATGTGCAGGAGGTCGGTCACCTGATGATAAGCGACGACTATAACCAACACCAATGATTCGATTACGAAGCATTCTATCACAGTGGTCAAATTGATACTTAAAAGAAAGAATGATTTATTTATTTAATATTGAAATCTGGACTGCCTTGGTGGCGTAGTTGTATTGCGTGCGCGGTACAGCACCGCTTCTAGGTCCTGGGTTCGAATGTAAGGTCGAGCAAAATTATGTTGGTTTTTCTATTCAATATTAGCCCGGTGTCTGGAATTTGTGCCCATTATTGATCATGGGAGAAAACACACAGGCAAAAGTGGGTGCCATGGTTGTACCTTCGCCTACCCCTTCGGAGGTAAAGGCGTGATGTGTGTATGAACAATTTAAAAATGTGAAATAACAATGTGTAATAATAATCATACATCTTCAAACCTGAACGATAGTCCTTGCATACTGCTTCTTAGCGGGGCAACCGGTACCAACAACTGAGAGACTCTCACATAGAAGAAGCAGGTATTTTCATTATGATAAGATTTGTATACATTAAAAATTAAATATAAGGAAAGAAACTGCATAAAAAAGCTATCACTTACTTCTATATAGCAGCCAAATATTTGCAAATAATCTGGTTACAGCGACCACCCGAATAAGACCGCTCATGCTGCTGCGGTGTGGTTTGAACCACTTCCCATCATCAAATGTCAACACTTAATTTATTTACGGAGTTAAACCAACCTTCTTGATTACATAAATAAAAAGTAAGTTTTCACGGATGTGCACTATAGATACAATTTATGCTTGATAAAAAAAAAAAAACAACCAAAAAGATGTCAAATATAATGAATACTGGCATTTTAAAAAACTAATTTGAAAATCGAACGCCCGATATTGGGACTTAACAAACAATATTAATTTGCATTTAAAAAAATATGTAATTCGAAAATCGAACGCTCGATGTTAAGACTTAACAAACAGTATGCAACAATGAAGCAAACAAGTGAAGTAAACAAAGTAAAAAACAAAAGTAACAACTTCCATTGACCATTTCAAATAGGCGCCGATAACAAAAAACACAGATCACTTTACTACTGTTGTCAAAATACTCATCCTTCGAAAACAATTACACAGCAATTACAACAAAATCCATAGTCAATGGCCATTTGTCATTTTTTTTTGTCACTCCCACAAACGGGTGACCGCATATAAAAGGTTTACTACTAGTATTGTGTTTTTTTTTATAAGTTAAGGCACCAGTTAGTGCCGACCGCAAATTTGTCCGACCACCTTGCGAGCTAAATGAAATTTATGGCCGTAAAGCCAGGAAGAGGACGCTAATCCGTGTCGTTGCATAATCTCGGCAATTTATGAATGCCTTTTGTTGACTTTATTGCGAATTTGTCGTGTTCGTTCTATTTGTTTATTAGTTTACTTTTTTTATGTATACTAAAATTTTATTCTTAAATCAATTCTTAAATTAAAAATTCTACAGTATCGTTATGAGAAAAAAAAAGAGGTAAACAACAATTGTATCACTATTTATCTTAAATAAACTTACATGTAAAAAATAGTAATTTATTGTTGATTGTAAGAAAAAAATATTTTTAATTAAAATGAATCAAAGCTATTTGAAAAAATGCGCTCATATTATATTGAACCATGGCCGCAGCCCCTTCTCTCTTCCACATTATGGAATGCATTGTGATGATCTAATACGGGTCGCCTGACACAGCTATGTCCACACAATTAATATGCGACGCAAAATAGCGACAAGAATATTTCGTTTTATTCAATTTAATAACTAGTTTCGCTATAATCGATTCACGTAATTATCGATCGATATCTCTTCCGGAAGAATCAACTTGAAATTGGAAAAAATCAAAATACTATCTCCAAAATCAATCACGCCCATGGATCATTCAGAATCTGCACGTGAGCCAGAGGTCGATGGTTGTATTAAAGAGAGGAAATCCGGAGTCTATTGTTGTATGCAACACCTTATGCACTGTACCTGACCGACGGATAAAGGCCCGTGACAGAATAGGCCTGCGGGACCGGCGAGTTTTTTTTTAAATTATATGGTGTCAAAAAAATGCAAAGAGATGCAAATTACAAATAAAAAATCAAATGCAACGGTCGTCAAAAAAATCCAGTCTTAATTTTCTCACGTTAGCATATTTTTTTACGTAAATTTCTAATGACGGTTTAATTTGAAGTACCCTTTGGGGTTTGATTTCGCGGTTTTTTGCGCTGTTTGTAAAAACAACGTCTCGTAACACGGCTGTCGGAGAAAATAATTACATTGTTGATTTATGCAATTTCTGTTGCATAAATTACGTGTAACTAGGAAATACGTTTTTGTATATTTTTTTGTTTCAGTTAAAACTGGTTTATGCTGAAATTAAAGCAGGGATATCACACAATTAATAAAAAAAATATTTCTATATACTCGGCATACTAATAAATATTTAAAAATATAAGCGTATTTATGAACAATAGGACAAATATTTATTAGATACAGTTAATTAAAGAAGATTTAGATAATATATTGTCGACCTAACTAAATCATTAAAAGACCAAACTGAAAGTGTTTTCTTCCATTGCAAAGTTATCTTAAAACCTGTATAAATATATTATAATAATAAAAAATCGCTAAAATCAATCATTCTTCCGACATCTTTGCTAACATCACAAATGATACTTGATAGAGAATAAAAACCTACACAATATGCAGTTTTTTTTTTACAAACAAAGAGATACCGCACAGTCCATTGTTAATCTAAAGAAATAAATTAAAGTATCCTTAGGGGTGAGATTTTACCGTTAATTCTGATCTACATGAAAAAAAAGCGTAAAAAACACGGATGCGTGTGGGAACAGAATGTTAAAAAACTAAGGGCAGGAAGCGTTACGGTAGTGTAAATATGGGTGACATTGAAGATACTAAGGGAAATTTATTTGAAAGATTTATTGAGATCATCCCTGGTTTAAAATAATATGGTGTGGTGGAATTTTCTAGAAATTTTGTTGCTCTATCATCTAAATTACGCGTTTTCACTGATTTTGATACTTTAACATTTAGTCAATAATGTATCGAATTCTGTAATTTTTTTTTCTAGAAATTTGGTTGCTCTAACACCATTTAAATTACGCATTTTGATTGATTTCGATACTTTACAATTCCGTCAATAATGTATAAATTCTGTAAATATCAACATATACAAAATTCTAGATATGGAACAATATTTTTTATTTCATTAATTAATTCTTCATCTGCAATATGTTTTTATGCCGGAAACAGGACGCTCCAAGCTCATTGAAAAAGTACGCAATACATGATAGAAATTACATCAAAACGTGTTCCTATTAATTGTTGTCAATGCTTCTCAAGTTTTCAAATACATCTACCGTGGACATTCAATAAAATTGGAAACCAAATAATCATTTTAAAATTCTGTTTCGATTTGTATTACGCAAATATTTCAAGAATAATCATAATTAACTCTTATCGTAATTATTTTAAAATATATTAACGGTCAGTTATTTTAACATCCCACTTTTATCCCACGCCACTTTTTAAAAATCTTCCTCTAGCGACCATTTTGAACACATACACATTTAATAACTGTCCAGCAAAATACAAAAAATGCAATATCCATTGTTCTCAACATTGAGAACCACAGTAAATCCGCACTCAGATCACCCCAAGTTTTTTCAAACATCCTGAGAGTACTGTTTGTATCATGCGCATATTTTTAACGCATCTCCGTCAAGGTGCAAGGGACTGATAATTGTCTAAGTAAGTTTTTTATGTGCGAGTGAGTTTTTTAAGTTTTCTCACGCGAATTCTATTGAGGGACAGATCTGTGGGTAGATACATCCGTCTTTGTTGTTCATTCGTATGATATCGATTTGGAATATGTAATTTTAGTAAAAAAATGTGTGGTACACCTTGTTTGGTTGCATGCGAGGGTTTAGTTGTTACGGTAGTTTTTGTTGTTATTTTGAACGATATAACTACTTTCTGTTAGTGTAGGAATGCTCCGAAACACTCCAAGTTTTTATCTATACGTATAAAAATTATCAGCAAACATAAGATTAATGTAATTTCTGTATTAAAGCATAACTCGTCAATAATTTAATATTTATTTAGCATTATAAAACAGCAGAACGAGTTTCCGAAACACAAAACATAAAGTTTATGTCATACAAAAATATAAGATTACATAACGCAAAAACAACAGTAGGAATAAAAAATCACAGCGTTAATAGTCACCCATTTTCGTTAGTTTACAATTGCATTATAATTTTAATGGGTCCCGCATACTTATTATAAAAAAGGTAATTTAATATAAACTGCGTGACAAAAATACGGCCAATGAACAAAAAACTAGTTGAAAAACAAACGCCGGGGGGAGCTACTGGGCGGAGGAAAAAATTAAAAGGGTGAATAAAAACAATGGTGAAAAAATATCGCCTCAGCTAACTGGGCTTTGAGACAACCGGATAATTCTGTTTAACGTGATTTACAGCATTATAGCCTCAATCATAGCGTATGAAGGAATATAAACTTTAGGAACGATTCTGACATCAATTAGGATCTGAAACCAATTGTGCCTGATACTCTTTCTTTAAAAGCTGTAAATTTAAACTTACTACAATTTATTTCATTTTGATTCAGTATATAATTCAGGATTATCTGAGGTATTTTTTCAAATGCTTGAATTGTAATTCATTTATATTTTTTTACTTTACGAACTTAGAAACAGTAACCTATAATTCTTGTTAGTCCATGAATACATTTAATATTGCACGTAAATATAAATTGACCTAGCAACACCCAACAAAATATTTTTTAATGCCCATTAAAGGTCAACCCAAATCTCGATACTGATCCAAAAGAATCCCAACATGACCACGCGGAGGCGTGCCTATAAACATTATAGATATTGCGTCGTTTCGCCATCGCACTGAGAATGACACGATCTTTAGCGAACGACAATCAACTGGCACAATGGCGTGTTCATCCCTTTCACTTTTATCGAACTATGTGTCAATTCAGCTGTCTGCGAGCATTGTCTATCATTTGGTTAATAAAACATTGTGAACTAGTTCGCGTTTTGGGGGTCAAGTTTTGTGGATTCAGTAGTGGCGGGTTTTCGTTTACTACAAAAATTAAAATTTAAACTGTCAAGGCAGTTGAAAACTGGAGCCACACTCCAAGCTACACATTCCGAAACATCATGAATTAAAAATATGTATGCGACTCGAGTTTGTTATTTCAAATATAAAAAAATTTACTTCCAACACAGCTTGAAACTAGTTCCATGTATTGCTCTAAAACTTCGTTGAAAATATTTTTATACCTCCACTGTTCTGACCGATATCAGAAATATTACTAATAATATTTAAAAAAAAAAAACTAAAATAAAACACGAATCAATTCATAGACAAAAATAACCACCCTCATAATAATTATAAATCTTTCCCAAACCGCCAGCACAGGGCAGATGCAAAGTACACCATAAGACATAAATTATTCAAATATGACTTGTAACACTGTATGGCTTTGACACAGAATATGCAAAGGGTTAAAAAAACTCTGGGGTGAAGTCTCACCCGTGGGGTCACAATTTGACTAACGTCCGTTACGGTTAGTGTATTGAATATTTAAATTTTCGCACGATGATTAAGCTTTTTTGAAGAATTATTATTGTAATTAGGGGCTATATTCAAGAAATATAGTTTTTGACTAGCGTATCTAATTTTTTAGCAGTTTTTTATGCATTAAAAAATAAAAATTTATTAAAGATTTAAGAACATTTATTTCCGGGTTAATGATTTCTCTTTTACAACAAATAGATTTTAGTAAATAAAGTAAATCAAATGTATAAAAAAAAGAACATATTAATACCTCACAACAATACCTTTAATCAAAACGTTGGAAAACCCAAAAAATGAAATTCGCATTATCGCAAACATGCCCATAGAAAGGTTCAATACAAACAATACGCTATCTTATCTGTGGCCCCACAAATCATGGCGTCCATTTTTTTGAATTCGGCTCCTTTACAAAGGCTACTTATCAAATTCAATTTAAAATCTGCACCCTTTTTGATAGTGCCCGGTGCGGACAAGCACCCTTCCCCGCGATGGGTCTCAAAGTATTTTTTTATCTTTGCAATCCGCTGACTTTATCTCTGCATGACGTTGCTAAAAAAATTTGCGACCAGGTGGTGTCAGCAAAAAGTTAAAAAGTCCGATATGTTACTCGAAAAGAGGATTTTAGGTTCCGTATACATATTGAGAACTAACTTAATTTAAATATATGTTTATAATTTATATTTTACTTTTGCCTATAAATACTTGTGATTTAATATTTGTATAAATTATAATGAATTATGAAAAAGTTAAAAATCACTTAGCTGTATGTATAGGAGCAACTAACAACTTGGTTATTTTTAGTAAAAAGTATCTTGCTATTAACTCAATACTGAACACATAAACGTTTCTATACATTCGCAAGATAGATAGATTTGTGTACATTGCTATAGTTAACAATTTAAACGATAGGCGAATAGAGCCACGTTTGAGTAGGTATTGACCAGGATCCCCTGAAGATAATCAGAGGTTTTGACATTGTAGGCATATATCAGTCTTAGTTTCGAATATCAATCAATAAAACAGAATAGATATCTGACTATCCAAATCTAAACGAATCAGTAAGATCTTTTTAAAACATAGACGAAAACAATATTATAAACCTTTATTATGTCAGCAATCTTAGTGCGTGCATACGTCTCGTAATAAATGAATATTCTGCATGCACAAAGCGAGAAATCTTGCACATCTGGGCTCACTAATTAGAATTCTAGCGTGTGCTTAGGCTGCCATTGTCAGTGTTATACAATTATAATCTGTAGAAGGTATATATAGGATAAATTTGTACATAAATATTACAAACGCGAAACTTGTGAAAATGTTTTGATGTTTTTTAGAAGTAAATGCAGAAACAGCTGAACGGATTGATATGAAATTTAGTATATAGATAGTCCATGTCTTGAATTAATACATAGGCTAATTTCACCCCATAATTTGCGTCCATAGCAAATAACGGGATATTTCATTCTAATTTTTAAACAGATGGCGCTGGTGTCGTACCGTTTGCGCTATAAATCGTTACAATGTTTTAAGAACTTTGTAGCGTTAAACGCTTTTATGCGAGCGAAACCGCGAGCAACACTTAGTCAGTATATTAAATGGATACAATGAAAATGAATGTACTATGTCCCTTGCTCATATCAAATAATCAATGAATAATATAATCTAATAATCTATTAATTAAAACCTTGAAGCCATATTAAAGATACGCATGAGATGAAATAGTAGCTTGTCACTAACATACGAATATGTATATAACGTAACATAGTATGAGTTTACGCTTATATCCACGGAGGAGAGACACCATGAATGCACTCAGGTTCACGGGCCCTTTACAATTGAATCAATCTTTCCGATATTTCTACCCCATATACATGGGATTTTGCTGATGGTCATCATAGCCATCGTGATAAAAATATAGAAGGTAATATGTCTTACTATCTCGCCCCGGTGAGCAACGGCTTGGCTGTATCGCTGACAATTCTTTAGTCAATGGAGGGCGGATACTACTTACCATCAGACGTACTGCTCACTCGTTTGCCTACAAAGGCATAAAAAATAAGGCAAATAATCTTTGATTGCAACTCACTTTTTACCATTTTTATAAACAAGGAACCCTAAAAATCAGTAGTGATGTGTCAATATAAAGATATATGGTTGAATGGCTTAGTTAATCCTTTGGAGTCTTCCCGATTCGATAGACATGTGTAAACCCCGGCCTATACTATTGTCACAACCTTTTCTTTGATGATAAAACGGTTTTTATGTTTCTTTTAAGGTAATCCTAAAATAACGTAGTAAGGTTTCTTTTAATTAGTTCTTGTCGCTTGTAAAATCATTGAGTGAATTTCGTTTATATTTGTAATAAATAAGGTTCAAATAAGCTACAAAATAAATTAATATAGGTATTAAACTATTTTTCGTGACCACATTTAAAGGATTAGATTGAAGATGAACTTAAGTACTTGCAAGCAGATAGAATTCAATAGCAATATTATCGGAAATATTTGAAAGGCATCATAGCTGGGAGCTAGGAGCGTTTGTACAATAATCTACATTCACCTATCAAACAAAACCTCGGAGCACTACTGTAAATACCGCATCATATAATTGGAATCGCTTACGAACATTTTATTTGAATGCTTTAAGCAATTACTCATGATTAAAACATTTTATGAATATAAAATATCATGATTGATTTTGCTAGTGACTCCGTCCGCGTGAATTTTTTTTCCGTGATAAAATTCCCGCTTTATATTTGCCCGGAATAAAATAGAGCCTATATTTTAACTTAGACCTTTAGCAATACATCGGTGAAATCTGCATTCAATTCAATGCAGAAGTTTTTGCGTGATGCGTGAAGAAACATACAGAAAGATAAAAATTCTAAAAACTGTTGTTTTGGCTTTTATTGCTTTAATAAAGACCGCCTATATTTTGTTTTCTTTAATATCCAATGACATTTTACAAATAGACGCGTCATACCCTAACAAAGTTGCACATAAAAACAGCGGAGTATTTACTATAGTCACAGCCCTAGCGGCTCGCATCGATACGGCCCGAGCGAGGCCGAGTGGTCCCGAATGGGCCCGAGCGTCGGCCGCCCCGTCGCCATGATAATCGAATGAAATGCATTTATTAGTTTAAAAAATAAGTTAAATAGTGTATACTTATTACTAACGTATGAAATGAAACGTTTTTTCATTCACAGTTGGAGTATAATTTGTACATCGTCTAAAAACACAGGAAGGCATTTTATTTATAAAAATACAAGAAGTTAGTAAGCCGACTAGCCGCGACAGTGGTTGGAGGTTGACTAAGTGAATGTCGGGCAGTTACCTTACTTTCGTCTTGCCAGTATTGAGCTGGGACAACGTATCTATGTAATAAAAACATCTTAGTTAATATCTATATTGTACAGACATCGGCCTGTTACAATTTTACTATATAATAAGATGATATGTTACCGAATATGTAAATTTCAGAAATTCTAATAACTTAAAAGATTTTATTAACGATTACATTTTTTGTATGTCGTAGTTGTATCTCTCGTACTCTTTTAATATCAAATCAATATATTTCTTGCGCTTAACAAAAGTTTGGTACCTACTGTATACTGCACATTGAAGTCACTTTCATGTTATGAGAACAAGCAAGTAACGTCTCAGGATTACTTCATATATGGTAGTTTGAAATTCTGCGTGGTGTGACTGTTTACGAAAATCATAATTGATAGCGCATACATCCTCACTTCTACACAGATCCTTTAACTCCTGATCCTCTCAGTAAAGATAACGTGTGAGGTTGTGGTCACACGCCAGTTCCACATTATCTATTGCAAAGTAACAAAAAAAACATGACAATAAAGGTAAAACGAGCTAAAAATTTGTTTACCGTCAATAAATTGTCAGCAGCATGCGCGGATAAAGCCAATCGACTAAACACAACCGTTCAAAGTAAAACAAAAACAATGGGCGCACAGTCCGCGGCACACGTGTTCGTTTAGCATTATCGATTGTCCTCATATTGTCCTCTTTCCAGCACATGCGGGTAGTCGTAAATGAGTTATCGCCGTGACGTCATGGGACAATGCGTTTTTGTTTTAGCCACCGCGCCCGCCGCGGGATCGCGAGTCTTTATTAGACTGATCATCGACGAATTAACGTTTCGTCCGGAGTTTGGGTTTTATTTGGAAGTAATATTTATCGTGTACATTATCCATAATTAGAAAAAGAAATATAACGATATATGTAAGATAAAAAAATCAGCTATTTCACATACATTATGTGTGGAGAAACAACAAAAGACATAAATACTCCGTAAAAAAAATAAAATTTTACAAACTACTATTAAACATGCAACGTCAAGGTTTATATTCGCGTAATCGCTGCAAACATAGATTATAAAAATATAACAAACGTTTATTAACAAAACCGAAAGTGAACTTGAAGTAATCCTCAAAATAAACAAGGATTTCCCAACGTTGCAAATACATTCCCACGCGAACGCATCTTTTTACCGAAGATATTGGACACGGCAGATGTGCGAATTGATAAAAGATTCCATTAAAAAACATCATGAGAAGCGGGAGCTAAACTATGACCCCGGGCCATTGGAATCCTGGACCGTTAAAAAAATAAATTACTCGGTCAGAGAAAAGAAACTATTGTTTGGCAAAAAACTTGAGGGGTAGTTACCTTGCAATTTGAATAAGTAAAAAACTGTGGGGTGGCTCACAAAAACATGCCCTACGTCCGTGATTTTTTTAAGGTGAGGACAGCGGTAGCAAATAATATGCAACGTATTGTTGCAAATTGTTTCTGGTCATATTTCCCACGGTGTTACTTCTGCATATAACTTGATTCATCTAAGATTTGCCATACCAATAATAATATAATCTTAAAAGTATCGTATAAAATATAAATATGATAAAAAAGCTTGTGGCGATATTGCAAAAAGTTTACAATATAAAAATATGACATCTCCTGACCGTCAATGTATCACAAAATATACTATATATATCAAAGAATACTGTTAGTATGTACGATTTCGTATGTTTGTAGGACTTACATAAACATTCATGTTCTAATGAAGAGCATATTTAATAGCGTTTATTAAAGAAACTACTTTAGTAATCTTATTCTCATAATATTTTATGTTGCTAAACAGTTCCTACGTAAGTCTACTCGAACTTCAAACGTTTTCGAACTATTATTCAAAGAATTATGAAAATCTATGCACAAAAATACCAATAGTTCTATAGAGACGATTCGTCATCCGATAGTGTGGTAGTCAAGTTACCTTTATTGTCCAATAAAAAATGTTTTTGAATATGGAACGCAATGCGCACACGCAGATGTTTTGTCCACTTTTTATGGATTTTGTTGAAATAATGGTGGATGTACCGTTATTTGGGAGTTTTTTACGCGATAGATCAAATTTATACATCAAATATTCGGCATATGTTTGCGTAATTGATGAGGATAGTAATTGTGTAATTGAATAAATAAAATATGAATATTAGGACGTGATCGACAGGAATAAAATGTTGCCAGATGCAATCTGTGTAAAAGTAACAAAAGGAAACAATCGAAACTTATACTTCAAACTACTACCACTACTTTTGCAAAGTGGCAATCCATAGTCTCTGCCTATATACCTATAATATGTAAATAAATCTGGATTCCGAACAAATGTAATACTCAACAAAAATTAAAATCCATCAATATCAAATACTTATTCTTTCGTAGCAAACTAGTTCTTTGGCGATAGTTTCTTCACAATGAATCCGATTATAATAGGAATAAGTAATAAAGACAGTTTCTTCATATGACTACAAAATCCAAAATGTTGTGTTATTTTTGACACTATGTTATTTTACAATCGCTGTCAAGGATTGCATAAAATAAACATAGAACCAGTGGGCAGTATATTAAACAGTTCACGGTCTTTCATGCAAAAAGATGTGCCGCAGCCGGTGTGGGACGACTTGATTATACAAATTATCTGGCGAATAATACTCAAATCATTCGACGCAATATGTGACCACGTATTATTACGGTACATTAGTCAAATATATATTTTCTAGAATTAAATAACAAGCAGGCGTTTGCAAAATTATAATTGTATTGAATTTTTTTTGTACACAGGGATGTGACGTTTTGATTCTAACATTTATTTGTTAAACTTCGATAATGGAGAATATACTTACGCCAAAACCGAAATCTGCAATATTTCCACTATTAAACTAATTATTGAGTTCCATACAAAAATAACAATATCAACAAAAGTTTGACTCTACAATCCACTATCTACAAAAATCAATTCAACACTGCCCTAGGATGTAGGATAGATATCCCTGTATAACAAAAAGCGATAGTTTAGACGGAAATGCGCGGGCGCATCGCCGCGGCTCGCTGAGTCACAATCGCGGATCTATCAAAATTTAATAGATGCATTGCAAAACGGAGTGCGTGGGCGGACGGACGAGCGGCGAACAATTTATTAATACTATCCGATATGATTCAATACGCCCTACAATAACTATACATTTCTAATTGGAATTTTGATTTCTAATTGGTGCCATAGCACTCAACAATTATTATTAATGTGTAAATGGTTAATGATAAATTCTTAGACTTTCTCTTGAAGTTTATTACCGATAACAAAGTATTGCATGCTTCGATTCATTAAGAATCCTTTATGTATGTAATGCATTTCAGTCAACGGTTATCTAAAATGACTAATCTTAAAGTCCAATATAATGATAAAATAATTGAAGAAGTCTATACTGCTAAATTCCTCGGTATAACAATTGACAATAAACTAAATTGGAAAGAACATATTGATGTACTTAGTAAAAAAATAAGTAACTCTACATATGCCCTTTATAAGTTAGTTCCAATGATTAACGTCGAGGCATTGCTCACTGCGTATCATGGTCTAGTATCATCACATCTAAGATATGGAGTTATTTTCTGGGGCAACTCGACTAATAAGGAAAGAGTATTCAAAGCCCAAAAGCGGTGCATTAGGACCATGTTTAAACTTGAATCAAGTGACAGTTGTAAACCATACTTTATAAAATATAAAATACTGACTTTGTCATGTCTGTATATTCTGGAAATTGCCATGTTTGTAAAAAATAATCAGCAATTATTTCCACGCTTATCCGACAAAGTTATACATAACAGGCGTGATAACTCTACTCTCAGTCTGTGTAGTTCGAAAACAACATTAATGCGAAAAAGTGTTTTCTGCATGGCCCCGATAATTTTCAATAAACTACCGAAATGTTGGAAGGACCAGAATGCCCATGTATTAAAAGCAAACTAAAACTACATCTTGAAGAAAGCATACTACAGTATATCCGAATTTTTAATGGATAAAATTTAATGTATCTTTGGCAATACTGTATAGAACTGGGTTTATTCTTATCTATATTATTTTAATGTATAAATACAATTAATATTACTTGACATTTTTCTAATTTTATATAATTCTAGTGTGTTTGACATGTAGGTAACTATATATTACAACAAACTTATATTGAATTGTAATTAAAGATTAACAAAAAACAAAAAAATTTGTACGCCATAAAGGCCAAACATGACAGATCATTTTATATATAAGTATAATACTGAACAACTTGCATGCTTTGTGTGTATACTCATGTTTAACAAATAAAGAATCTTGAATCTTGAATCTTGAATCTAAAGAATAACTATCGTTAAGGGAATTACTAAAAAAATGTTCATAGGTTATCATAGTTGTATATTTCGAAATTACATCGTAGCGATGAAGATATGTGGCTAGAATCTCCAAAGCTTACATCAGTTGGATATTTTAAACAAAACTTAACGTAAAATAATTTCGTATACGTCTAATCAATTTCTCAACTTATTGCTAAACTCTTGAAAAATCTTTATGAAAAAATCTAACCAAACATATTACAATGATTTCCATTCGATCTTGTAACAATAGGATAACGCACCTTAACAATTTATTAGAAACAAATCATCGAACGCATCTCCACAGCATTTTAACTTTCGTATCTCATGCAAATTTGTTCGGCTGACAATGAGCCCATTTGTACGTATTTGACCAACTTAAACTTCCAACCAGATATTATTACCCTATCTCCACTTGCCTGCTGTTTAAGGGCTAAAATCAATTGGCAACGAGTTAATTAGTTGAAAATAGATTAGCAAATATTATTCATATTAAAATGTAAATGTGTGTATGGACTGTCGGACTCAGAACAATGAGGGGCGTGGGTGGGATTAATTCATTATGGGTTCGCCTGGACGCCTTGACCGATATCCATGCTGAGTATCCAAAGGTTACCGAATATCTGAACTTTCATTTGATCATCTTATTTCGTAAGATACTGAGGCATTTCAAAATCATTGTTCATAGGCTAAACTTTGTTATCAAAGATGATATTTATCCGAACATAGTGTATTATTTCCATATAATAGACAAGAATTCTGATTATATTACGTCATACAATTTCCTGTTGAAGGTTTTATATGTATCAATTTAGCTGGCTGATATTGTATATGTCATAGTGGTGTCTATGATGAAAAATAACAAAGAAAAATCTCAGAACAAAATGGTGTTACTGTTATGCAAAGAATTCTAAGATTATGTAGAGTGGACATTGAGAAGATTTCTAACCTGGGAAAATATGTAATGGGACTTTTATTCCGGAAAACTCCTTTACGTGGGCGAAACCGCAAACAAAAGCTAGTAGTCTGTAATTAAATATATTCCACCCTTTATGAAATCATTGGAAAAAAAAACCATAAAAGTCGGTTTCGTCTTTATGTAGTCACTTTAAAGTGTCTATATTATTTTCTATATGTTTATTAATAACAGGTATTTTTAAGGTATCAAATCTCCATATTTCAAACTCCTCTCTATCTTTCTATTTGATTTATTCACTTGCGGAATGAAGGCAAATTAGTTTTCCCTGAGACTCGCCGAGCTTCACTGCTCGGTGTCATAAAATGCGTGCAACTGCTGATCCTGGCTCAGAAGTTGTAGTGGTTGAAGGGCGGTAAAGTCTCTAGTCTTCATATTTATGTTGGTGTATCTGTTGACACCTATAAGATTGATCCATCACTAGAGTAACTCTTATTAGAATCCTAATAGTGTTATTGGAATACACCTATATTGTAGGTATTAATAGTGATAAAGGCAAAGATGTTATATTTATTGAAATATCATTTAATTAGCTTTGATCAGTCGAATTAAAGACGTGATTTTTTTTATAACTTTCAATAAAAACACGTATAACAGCCACTTATTTGTTCACTAGTTTGATATTAAAAAATCAGTAAAAACATAGCTTTGATTCAAACACGTTTAATATTTTTAAAAAAATACGTGTAACGTTCCTATAAATTTAATTTATCATAATAACAACCAACTGCCTTAATTACACTCTACCTACTTCTTCAGGGTATGAAGCGTGAACTTATACATGTAAACAGACAGAGGTGTGCGCACGTGACACCGTTGCTCGTAGGCTACCGTCACACTTGATACCCGCCGCTTTGACGGGACATCCTGATAATGCCATTGCGTGTCCGCCGGTGCGCAATGCGGGACAAGAAAAATGTGCATGCGGCGATAATATTAAACATGATAGTTTTTTTAGATACTAGGTTAATTAGTCATATAGCTCACAGTAGTACTGGTGTATAGAATAACGCCTAAACTATAATTATTTATATCTAAGGGGACAACCATGAACATACCAACTATATCACGCTTTTTTTGATATATTGAAATTAAGCCACCATTCTATTCATATTTGTGGTCTGTTAAGGCAGATATTACAATGTACCTATCTTTATCTACCTAACTAATGTTTGTCTGCTGCACGTGTATTAATTGCTTCGCGTAGGTATTACATGAATACAGCTAAACTCATTTCAATACAGGCGTCAGAACTTTACGCAATACTTTAGTTAAAAAAGTCAAGAGAGTAATTAATGCAAATAAAATTCCACGAAGACGTTTTTTTACAGTTTCTATACCGATTCCAAAACTCCTGGCCGCAACTGCACGGATATAATGGTGCGACCATTGGCGCGCGGTCGGCCGCCAATTACCCTATTGGCAACAATTGTTGTGCGACACTGTCCGCCGTCCTGTCGGCTGTCATATCTCGTTACACGGTACAGGACATCACGTACGCTTTTGTATTAACGTATCATGTTCTAGTTTCATTGCTTGTTTACAGATGAACATAGGTTTTAGTTTTGCTTTGAGCAAGTCTTGGTTTTTAAGTTTCGCTTCAGATTGAATTTATCCGTTTGATACTATTTTTTACCGGCTCGGTTGGATAGTGTATACAGACATATATACTGACTACCGGTACGACTACCATACTGAGGTCTTGGATTCGAACCCCTAGTCGGGCAATGTGATATTGCGGTTTTTACTCAGTATACGTCTGGAGACTGGAATTTGTGTCCGATATGGCGATAGGTTTGGCCCCTATCACATTATGGGACGGAATACCCACGGCGGAAAGTAGGTGGACTTGTTGCGCCTCTCCTTACCCCTTTAGGGATAAAAGGCGTAAGTGAGTGTGTGATGGTGATTTTTGGACAAAAAAAACATCTTTATGAAATTATTCACGTATTTTGAAGAATCTCTATGTCTTCATAGTTAAAATTAATTAACAGAGTTTTTATTTTTTCTTTGCTTCACACACGGATAATGATTTGTATTTTATTCTAAATATGTGTGGATAAAAACAAGAATCGCATAGCAAAATTAGTTTTTTGTTTTTATATAATATAATATTGAATATAGAAAAATCACCATACAAAATAGACTCCTACGCAAACATACGAAAATGATATTTACGTACAAGCGATAGGTTACATCATGATGTATGGGCAATGTTTAGGGGTTACAGGGCAAAATAATATAAATGCCCAGGGGTCGGTAAGCTACGCAATGGCTCTCTCTGCACGTTTCTTATTAGCTAATTCGATCACTGTGGAAAGTTATGAATAGGTAACTAATACGAAAAGCTGATACGTTATATTGCTAATACTTAATTTTCGTGGTAGAGTTTGACTAAAAAATACTGAAAATATTTCCCGAACTAGTTGTTTTCATACACGTCTCTTATTGGCTAATTCGATCGCTTAGGAAAGTTATGAATAGGTAACTAATACGAAAAGCTGATACGTTAAATTGTTGATACTTACGTTCGTGGTAGGGTTTGACTAAAAAAATACTGAAAATATTTCCCGAACTAGTTGTTTTCATATTTGTTTCATCCGGTCAATAAATTCGAAAATAAGTTGATTAAATGGAATCCTTATTAGAATTATGTTGTCACATTGGAGTTTAATAAAAAAAATATAATACTAGCTTCGCTCACGTGACAAAGTTTTTCTAGAAATAAAGTATCGCTACAAGTTTTCCCAGGATAAAAAATTGCCTATATCCTTCTTGGTTGTCAAACCATCTCTGTGCCAAATTTCATCAAAATCAATGTACAGACAGACGTACACAATCGATAGTCAGGCAGTAATATCTTCGCATTTTTAATATAAGTGTAGATTATAAATTCCATTAGAAAGCGGCGGGAGCTACATGAACTTTAATTATGCCAAATCTACTCTGTGCATGTAGACTTTTTCTCTAGTAACGCAATTTCCAAATGACTCTGTATAGATTAAAATACCTATGAAGATAACGCAAGCCGTGGGTCAACACCAAAAATAAATTCAATAAAGTGTGGCTAGCGAAGCAGTAAGTCCGCGGTAATCCACGTAATCTCGTGCCTGCGTGGCCGGTCATCCGTCATAATTAATAACCGATCGCGATAGCTTGCTGGCAAATTAGTGTACGCGTTGGACGATAGTAGGTTGTACTATATTTGGAGATAAAGATTTAAGATCGTAATTTAGTTTAATAACCTAACCTAACCTATCCTTGGAATTAAAAATAGGGCTTGGGTTCTTATACCTGTATTTATGTATGCGGGTATATATATAACTGAATAATTAATGTGTTTGTAATCTTGTGATTGAAATAAGGCCGATGTTAATAACTGTACTTTTTAGATATTGGAAACTTTTTGGTTATTATGTTGTTAAAAATTTGTATTAACTTATTTGTGTATATTATACTGTATGTTACTAACTTATTTGTATATATTATTGTGTATGTTTACTTCAATAAAATAAATTAAAAAGTAAGTAGGCATATTACTAATATCCACATAGTTTGATCTTGGATATTATTAAAGCTAATGAATCATAAACTAATAAATTTCGACAAAATTTGGCACAAAGATAAAACTGGATTAAAAACTAAAGTCCATCTCAGAAAATTGGACTAGAAATTCTTGGTATTGGCAAAAATCCTTTTACGTGCCGAAGCCGAGATCAAAAGCTATTATAAGTACTTAACACTATTCAAAAATCCTCAAGAATTAATATCACAAACGCTTAGAAGCAGAAAATGCGCGTTCCTTAATGAAAACATACGACTCCTAGCTAACCCGTTATGGCAGGCCCTACACGCCGCAAATTTGCCCGACACGCTAACTTTACCATTGTCCGTTTATTTTCGGTTGGCCGTCATTTCGCTGTTTTGCGCTTAAATGTTGTTTATGAAACGTAAATTGTGCGTAGTTTATAAACTACTATGAGTGGACCGCGACTAAATAAATGAAAATTGCGATTTAAGTTATATCAAATATTTATAAAATCTTCTGTTTTTTTTATTGTATGGCGTGATAGTTTAATTGTAAGAAAAGTTTCATTTCGTCGCCTCAGTACTTCTGTTACTAACTGATTAATTTTTCCAAAAATATATTTTTCTTCCGGATTGGCATTTTATAAGGCATAATAATAACTATAATATACTATATAAAAATATAATTATTTTTCACGCTTACGAACACTCAAATAATTTAACTATATTTAAGTAGATACTCACTACAAATGCTAGTAAAACTCTTAAGGTTATCCAAACATAGGCTTTACGCAATAACCTAGTGTTTATAAGTATATAAAGTTCTATTGGGTTGGACTAAATTGAGACGTTTACACGACGCATTGACTGTAAAATGGTGAATAGATGTACGACCGACGGCGCCGTAGTGAAATTTGTCCCGTTATTGGGACGTACAGACGGGCGGGACAGCGTTTTTTGTAGTCGTGAGTACATGTTTTAATACTAATAGGCGGAAAGTAAAACTTTTATATGTATTTGTATCAAATTATTTGTTAAAGGTAAATGGAGCAGTTTAAAAATAATGATGTACCTTTGCGAGTTCCAATTGTTTTATATTTACAACAATTAAGCATATTTTTTTGCAATTATATTATTTAAAGCCAATAAACCTAACACTTATACATTTTAATCACATACATGACTAAACACTTCTTTATAAAAAATATACTTAACTTTATTTCAACTACGTAACAATACTTTGAAAACTAAAATTGCACCATTAGTGATTATTAAAAAGGTGGAAGTAACCGCAAGTCTGTGACGCGTGAGTGTGACCATGATTCGGTGTGACACGCGGGGCGCAGTACCCGTCGCCCACTCGGTGGCGTTGCTGATTTATTGCAAATGGCGCGAAAGCGAAAACGCTCGTAAACCGCCGCGTTCGAGCGTTTATAGCGCGTTGTTCGGTCGGTCGGCCGATTGCATCGTGCAGAACTGCCCTTTGCGTAAATCGCGCGGTTATTAGATGGGTTCCTATGATGTACACTATGTTTACAATTGCACAATGGATTTCGTGGTTTGGGGTTTTTAAATTTAGAATTAGATGTATTGTACGGATTAGTAGATACCACAAAATTGGCGGCAAAATCAGTTCCTGATGCAGCTTTGGTTTATATTTTTATAAAATTGATTATATGTTTACATTTACTCCATGTTTCTATTCTATTTGTCCATCATTAACTCTATCTGTAACATTTTTAAACAAAATATGAATATCTATCAATCCTCTGCTATGGAATTTTTAATTCAGAGGCAAATAGCGTAACCTCATTTGCAACAATGAAAGCGGTTAAAACGTGAACAATCATGTGAGGAAGAAATGCAGACTTGTGCAGCTAAGTTATAGCTAATGAATCTGCATAATGGTGACGGTTTGAAGCAATCATGGCAGTGATAAATTCTGATCTGCCGCGCGCATTGACACAACAAAGCTGCAGACTATCCGCCATGCCAGAAGCGGTTAGTATAACTTGAGACGTATTCAACAATACCGGCAAAGACTCTGGAATTGTGATGTTCTATATATTGAAATATTAATATCAGCCCTGTATTATAATACTGTCTCACTGTTGGACACGGGCCTTCTCTACTACTAAGAGGGATCAGACCTTAAACCACCACGCTGGCCTAGTGCGGATTGGTAGACTTCACACAGCCTCAAAATTCTTATAGAGAACACCTCAGGCATGCAGGTTTCCTCACGATGTTTTCCTTCGCCGTTAAAGCAAGCAAAAATTCACAAAGAAAACACACATAACTTTAGAAAAGTCAGAGGTGTGTGCCCTTGGGATTTGAAGCTGCGTTCATTCGTCTCGGCAGTCCGTTCCACAACCAACTAGGCTATCGCCGCTTTTTGTTTCAAGTATTAATAGTGCTTATTTAAGTACAGATGCATACGTCACACGTTTTTTATCCCCAAAAGGAGGAGAGGCACATTTAGTGTACCGATTTACCGCCGTGTGCATTGCATCCCATGATGTCATATCGGGTACAAGTTCCTAACTCCAGGTTGATACTGAGTATAAAACCCATTTTTTTTCCCGACTCGCGATTTAAAACCGATTACCGCAACACAACGATGTCACCGAAGCAGTATAGCTTTATTTACGGTCAGCTACAAAAACATCCGCTGAACTCTAAACAGACTTTGATTCGATTAAAGACCAATGTTATCATAATATTTCTTAACATCCTTATAAAAAGTGATTAATATTAATTATTAAGGGCTGAGTTTTCTATCAATATTTATTCGTAGAATAAAGAACAACACAAAAATGTCAGTTGTATGTATAAAGTTGTCAATTTATCCCACTTTTATATTCAGTCAGATTATAATTTAATTGATTCATAATTTTTAACACACACACACACACACATACATCACGCATTTATACCCGAAGGGGGATGATGAATCCAGAGGCGCAGCTAGAGCACCCACTTTTCGCCAAGTGTGTTCCGTCCCATGATGTCATAGGGGGCGATCGAACCATATCGGGAACAAATTTCAGAGTCCAGGCTGATACTGAGGAGAGAAACCCAAATATCACTTTGCCTGACCCGAAATTCGAATTCAGGACCTCAGAGCGCTGCCGTACCGTGCATGTACTACTACGCCACCGAGGCAGTCATAATTTTTAACGATTGAAAATTTAACCTTTAAATAAACTATTTCTCTTTAAAGCAAGATCACATAGCATACCGTCCCTCCGCTAGTGGCGGTTTCGTGTTCCGTATGGAGATCGTGCCGGACCGTCGGACGCTCTCACGCGCATCCTATGCACTACTTAATTTATGCCGTTGGGAAATGTTACCTATAACTATGAACATAATAAACATTTTTAATAAACCCTTGTGGGTGTTTCGGCGGGAAATTTTTAGATAACATAGAGATACTGAGAGGTCTTTGGATTCCAACAATAGAAATAATTAGTTTTTTGTTTTTGTCAAAATGCTTTTATGGTTAACATTTACGCAAAATCTGTAAATGCCTTAAAACATTTGCCTGTGGGCAAAGCGCTTAAGGAAGCTCCTACTATTTCATACGAATTTGAATTCGAATTTGGAATTTGCCATTCTAGATTACAGACGAGAAAACAATGGCGGGTATCACATGCAACTCTCTTTATGATTCAATTATCCCTTCTACATTATAAACTCATCAGAGCGAGTTGCACTCTCTGCTACAAATACCTTCCAATTCTATATTAGCTTAATTTACCCAAATCTCGCATCTAAATGTACGTACAGCATAGGTAAGTACGTAGTCCGTGAGAGCGGGCCCCTGACGGACGTCACGACCGCGCCGCACACGAGTGTGCCAACACTAACCCACTTACTGCCCTCCGTTATTACTGGGAATGAAACATTTGACCAGGGTACTACTGATCTTCATGAAGAAATTATACTGATGAAGTTATTAATCACACGCGATATGCGATGATTGTCTCTGAAAACGTTTTGAAACGAGTGATTCAAATCTCTGAGGTTTTAGTGATTAAAATCTTGAGTCCATGTCCCAGACTGTACGTTAATTGTAACTAAATTTGTATTTTCAGATAGACGGTGATATTTAGATATTAGGCAAAGACGAAAGCACGTTTACATTTTAAGGAAACCATAAAAAAATTGTTGTTCCTTATTAACCAAAGACCGTTCCATTAAAAGAAAAAACACTCAAAATACATTCATATACCTTGGTCCACAAGTGACGCTCGACGGCCGGTCGACGGGGCGTCGCGTCGCGGGCTAACAAGCCTTGCGCCACTCGGTCATCCCATCACTCACGTTTTGCATATCGCGGTCCCTCCCTATGTCCCATTGACAAACACTAAGGGAACGCATTGATACTATGCAATAGTGAATCAATTACCATTTAAAACATAGTATTTTTTCGACTTTGTCCTTTTGCAAATATCAATTGGACAATTTGAATATAACTATTATTAACCGACTTCAAAATAAGGAGGAGGTTCTTAATTCGACTGTGTGTTTTTTTTTTTGTTGGCCATTCTAGTATTGGGCTTACTGACACGAAACAACGGAATGTGATGAAAAGTATCCCGTTTCTGTTTACCTGGTAAAAAATAACTGTAATCTATATAAAATAAATAAAATTACCAAACATTTTCTTTTTGAAATGAAGGTTGTCTGGTTGATCTTGATTTAAAGTACTGCCGCAGCACAGGCATTGTCCAAGCTTAACTGCATGCTGTTGGGCGAACGTGGCCTTCAATAGACAGACACGAAATTCAAAAAGGTAGAGTTTAAATTGTAAATAACAAGATCAACTCGTATTTTCATGTTACTTTAATGTATATTTTAAGATATTGATCGCTCAAATAAAGTAACTGAAAAATCTTTAAACAATTCAAACTCATTGTACCTATTTAATTTTTGTACGACCATTTATTCGAAAATAGCCTTCAACTTTTAAGGCAAAGAGGTCATAATAAAAATATTTTGCTATAACAAAATCCAACAAACCAATGGTTCCCTAACGTATAATTCCGGGCCAATGTAGATCACAATAGTCGAAAGTGATTTGATTGACAGCCAGACACGGTACAATAACAGCAAACAATTACGATTCTCGAATTATTGCCATATTCGTATCTTGCAACACTGAATATTAAAAACAGGACAAAGGTCGGCTAACTTTTGACTTTGTTTTGATGCCATTGTTAGATAAACTTTTTGGAGAGCGATTACGTAATGTAGACGAGTTTAAATTGTACTTAATTGTGATTATCGATGTTATGCCGATTCGTAATCGATTATTATTTTGCACTATTTGATTGAATAGCATATTTTTATATAGAGTTTTGTTGATAATGATGGATTGTATTATAGCGAATAAAGATAATCGATTTGTGTTATATCCATCAATATTTATTTATATTGGACGTAGGGGATATTTAAAATAAAATGCTGTTCATCCTCAAATTAAAATTTACATTTATAAATAAAAAAATATCTAAAAACAATATCAAGAGTTTTCTGAGGACATTACAATTTCTTATAAAAATTACGATATTTTATGTATCGTGAAACTAGTTACTAGACTAGCCATTTTGGAAAGAAAGAGCGGTCTAAATGTACTCCAAACATTTCACAGCTACGGTCGATGAAACAACGCAGATAGCCCGCATCCTCCGGTACATTCAGGGCCGTTTGCGACACAGCAAAATGCCAAAATAAGGTTAAAGGTAATTATTGCTGGATGCGCACTCACGGCATTCCTGTTGCCATTGATTTATCGAGGAATTTATCGATGATGCACTACGATTCATGATACCTTTGCCGCCTAAAGTTTGACATAAAATCAAATATGGCAGCGGCCAAATATCTCCAATTTGACATAATCTTCTCTAACCAAATTAAGTTGCAGAAACATATAATTAACCTAAAATTCTGATACAAAGAAGTAAACATATTAAAATAATTAAATTATAAAGTAATTCGTATTAAACGCGAAATTTTATATTTAGTGGTTTCACACAAAATAGTCTAAATCTAACTCTATAATTGTAGGCACTGATTTCAAAATGTCTTGCCAAGAGACCGCTGTCCCCGAAAACTGAATATCACACAATCCCAGTCCTGCACGAAACACTAACACGAAGTAGCTACATGTACGAACACGCTGTGAGGCAATGGGTCAGTGAGCCACGCTTCCTGCGGGAAAGGCCAGCCGTCAACCCACTCGGAATTATATAGAGGTGATACTACGTAGGCTTTACAAAAATATGGGTATTTTATAAGTTACCAGTTATTTTTAGATGAAATGTATGTATTGTAAGAAATTATAATTGTAGTTATCTTTGCCTAGTGGCGATAAGTTTATTCGTTTTTTTAATCTAAAAATACTTTCCTGAAATATTTGTAGTCCAGAACATTAAGGTTTGTCTTGAGATTTTTTTTTAAGTTAAATATAACATTGCACTTAATTTAAAAACAAATTAATGTTTTGCATGTAACTAGTCCGGAGAAGGCCACCAACGATTTTAGCCAGTATGTCGGTGCAGAATAAGGACAGCACGATCAAAATATATTGAGGTTAAATTACAGTATATCTCACGTTCCACGTAAAATATTGATTAAGATCATTAATTATAAAGCAAAATTGCAATTCAATTCCAAACATCTAAAACACTATTTATTAACACCATATAATAATTAGTAAAACGATGACAGATTACAAATTTACACTTATAAAGATGGAAGATCATGGCAAATATCTTTATGAAGTCTCTCAATCGCCCCATTATCTTATCAAAACAATTCCATCTTTATCGCTAACGGAATAAAAACCAAATTAATTTGCCTAATGATGAAAACGAGTCTGCGAGTTCCTCCGGTCGGCAGTCCACGCGCTGTCCGCACGTTCATTGAGCTCTTCCCATGACATTATCCACACACCCTATTACCGACTGACTTAAGTATTGTAACAGCTCTATACACTTCCGACTTTACATCAACGGGCGAAGGTTCAAACTCCACTGTAAACTTTTGACACATACGCTATTTTCGAATGTAGGTTTAAATAGCGCATCTGAAGCACCGATGGCCCTAGAGATGGACCTCGCGTTTTATTTCCACCAAGGAAGACACGACTTTACTACGATGCATGGGGGAAAATATGGCCCCAAGTCCGTTCAACCGTATTTCACCGGGGTCGAGGCGGGTCGCAGGCGCGGACATTATTAAACTGTTACTCCTCAGGAATCGTGCGCCGTGACTTATGCAGATGTTTAAGTAGTAGTTTGACTGATAGTTTCACGTGTATGCAGTGGTCGTTTCTCATGTGAACTCACATCGCACGACTGTTGGAAATTAGCGAGAAAGTTTTGTTTTGGCCGTATTTGGACCCGTGGCGGACTTGGGAACCGCGGGAACACGCTACACATCCTCTTCACTGTCGAACTGTGACGACGTTTACCGCGCTATACTTACTGTTATCTGCTTTATGTATATATTTTTTTTAGAAATGTTACAATTGACTTATAATTTTGGAATACTGCAGTACTAAACTATTGCGTTTTTATTCTAATAAAAATGCAGTACTTAGACCCATTATGCAATTAATTATCTCTACTACACGTGATCACCTATTTTTTTCTCGTAAATGTACATTTTAAAAACACCTAACAGTTTAGTATAACATGTAAACTAGGAATAAGGGCAAGTCCCACACAATGTATTATCTAACTCCAAGACATCTTTTCCGGGGAGAGAAAAAGCGCACGAAACCGGCGCGGTGCAACCAAGATATATGAGGAATTCAATTTATAGACTTTTTACTGGTAAATAAGGAAGCCAAAGAGTAACTGTAAAAGGCGAAATGTGGGAGAATTGGCTGGAACAATGGGAGAGACGGTTGTTTTTTCGGTTGGAAGAGCGCTCGTCGAACACAATTACTCGCGCAACACGTATGCACTGATATGAGAGGGGTCGGTCGCACGCAACTATTAAACGTAGTTTAGGCTTTAACACGGCATGTTTGATCTGTGATGATAGAAACTAGAGCACAAATGAAGAGGCAATATTAAAGTTTGAAAGGAATCCTACTTTCATTACTAGATGATGGAATTTAGTATATATTACTGGTATTGCCTTCAAATAATATATAGACATATAGATTGCCATAGAACATCAGAATGACAATACTTGTAAAGAATATTTTCTAAAGAAATGAACAAAATAATTAGTTAGAAATTGTATATGAAAAGAAAAAAGGAATGTTTCGACATTAAAATCAATTACTACATACAATTCTGTGTTCCTTGCGAAACGCATTCAATAGGGTAAATCTAGGTACCCTATCACGACAAGTTATTTTTGCTTCCTACTCACGAATCAATGGTGTATTCCTAACCGCTTTAATGATATTTGGCATAATAATCTTATCAGATTTAAATCCTTTAATTCTAAAATTTATTCACAATATTATTGTTTAATCGTCTTTGAAAGAATGATTTTTATATTAATACCTATATGAGATTTTAGATCAAGTTTAAAGTGTTATCTTTTGTGATTGGATTGTGATCATATCCAATATGATGGCTTTTTGCCGTTTGAAAAGTCAAGTATAGGTTTACTGAATGTATTCATGTTTAGCTTAATGAAGACACTTTTAGTAATTTTCTACTATTTACCATTTAGGTTAAATTACCGTTGCTTTAATCTAATTTAAAACAATTTAAAATATGAAACAAGTAATTTTCAACTTTATTTCTTAACAATAAAATATGTCCAACCTGAAAGGACCAAGTTATCACAATTGGTTATAGCCAAATCATAAAACATGCTTCCACATTACCGAACAATCACAAATTATTCAATATTAATTATTCAAGCAAAAAGAATGAGGTTACCTATCAAGTTACTATAATACAAAATACAGATTGTGAATTAAACCACAGTTAGACATACAGTGCAACCGACCGCAGTTATAAGTTTTTCACGAGGAAAAGCGCAGACAATGCGCCCGCGCAAAGAAGCTGAGAAAGCCACCACTGATTACCCGCAGTGGACAGTTATTGTGTATAGATCGCACCATTATGCACCATCGCTTCCTCATTCTAGCATAATTGAGATCAAGGCGTATTAGTCTTGGGTACTTATGCACTATTTATATTAGTTTAAATTAAGTTTACAATATTTAATTTAATATATTTTTTCGTAAATATAAGCAAATCTCTTAACCAAAATTTGTCAATATGCACGCCCTTTTTTTTCTATAAAAAATACACTTATATCTGATTATTCGCACGAAACCAAAGCATCTCTGAATCCTTTGGTATAGTAAGTGGCAATGGTATCTATTTACCAACAAATAACCCATAGATTTGTCTTCTAAATGTAACAATGACATCCGTGAAGCAAACATACATACGAACCAAACTACTGTTTCAACCATTGATTGAAAATATATATCGATACAGTTTCCTACGAAAAAGGCGAACCTTCCTTATCCCATGAAGGAAGTGAAGACGCAATAGCTCTTTGATTGTAAACTGCGCCATCATATCCGGCATCAATGACATTACGTGAACATTATCCATAGCCTGCATATTCCTTAGCCGTATTGAGCGATTGTATACAAATTCAGATAGATATACGATTGACATAACACTTGCGGGCCTTGTTGTAGCATCCATCAAATGCTATCACATTCGTTTGAGCACACTGTATAAGGATGACACGGTATGCTAGGTTTCGATTTTGCATCAAAGCTATTGACAACTAGCTTTTACTCGCTGCTTCGCCCGTGTGAAGTAGCCGGGGTAAGATTCCTGCTATATATTTTTCTGGGATGGAAATTAGCCTATAACCTTCCAAGGGGTCTTAAAATATCTCCATACCAAATTTCATAAAAAACCGTTCAGCAGATGTTGAAAAAATCGATAACATACAGATAGACGTAAAAGGGGACTTTGTTTTATAATACGTATGAATTGTTAATAATATCGTACCATTATTTGTCAGATTATGGATCACAGTAGGGTTGCTAGTGGTCAATGTCTTGCAAATTTTAAGATTAAACGGTTACTAACTTACTACCGTAAGGATGCATGTTTTGATTATACAAAAAGTCTTTAAACTATCTTTACATTAAACTTATACAAATTCCTGTCTTAAAGTTTACAAAACATTCAAACTGCAAATTATACTATCGACACTACATCGAATTAACATACATCACAATAACATCACTACTTCCTAAAACACATTAAATATATTTATCGCCTTACCGTTCCACTCAATACACCGCCAAAATGATGCAGAATCCTTGACATGGCTTCACGTTTGGAGCAGTCCATAGAGCAAAGGTCGCGATGAATTAGTAGTCAGTACCACGATACCGCATAACCGCCAGGTAACTGCATAAATGGATAATTTTCAATGCAATTGGACCGGCGGTCTTTTTAGATAGACATCATTTTGGTATTCGCAAGCATTGCTGACCGAATGAGTCATTTTATTTGTAAAATGCCAACGAATTAATATAAATAGTAGTATGGTGTTGTGTAATACTATTTCTGTTCATTCAAATCACAATTCAGAGGACATCTGTACCGCCGAATACGCATCCGAAATCTGAAATGGTAATCATGAGAGAATTAATGATATCATTTAGGGATAATTAATCGACTTTACAAAAGGTTACTCAACTATTTTGAGTGCTTCTCATAAATTAATAAAAAAAAATACATTAGGACTGAAAAATCATCGTCCAAAACTACAAAATCCTTCGAAAGATGCAATTTACCTGACTATTAAAACTTCTAAATTAATTACAAATTAACAAAAAAAAAAAACAAATATTTTCAAATATGGAACCTTGTTAAACAGTTCAAAATATTTAATTCCTAACAACATATAACCATATTTCAACGAATTAAAAAAAAGAAATATTGTTCTTATTTATATGAAATCTTGTTAAACAGTTCAAAATATTTCATTCCTAACAATTAATAATAAAATTTAAACAAATAAAAAAAAGAAATATTGTTCCTCATTATATGAAACCTTGTTAAACAGTTCAAAACATTTCATTTCCAATAACATATAACCATATTTCAACGAATTAAAAAAAAGAAATATTGTTCCTCATTATATGAAACCTTGTTAAACAGTTCAAAATATTCCATTCCTAACAATAGTATTTCATTTGAATTCGCGTACAGCATTCCAAATAGTGCATGTGAGAACTCCGACCCAACCGGACCCGCCGCCCACTCAACAATCGTGACTTCACATTTGTTATTGATCAAACACTATGTTATTCAAACGCCTAATTAACATATTCGTCTTACAACCAGACTGAGGGTAACAATCAGAGGGTCTTACAACCAGACTGAGGGGACATGAAAATATTGAAGACAACTTACTCAAATTACTTTAGATATAGGTATAACTTTTTTATTGCCACGGAAAAGTGACCGTTATGTACCTGATGGAAAATGGAGTAGGGTGTAGTGTCAACTGGCTGAAGTGGTGTGTCAATCAAGTGTCAACTAGCAAAAGATGTTTATCCCGCGCTGGTTGACACAATTATGTCGGCCAGTAAGCCTAATTTCATTGTTATAGCTTCACAGTACGCTTATAACAAAGTTCTGCGTTTGGAAGCATTTTCTTCATATACCATAACTACTCTTTAGACAGGTTTTAAAAACAAGTTCTAAAAAGTTAATTAAATAGTAATCAAAAAGTGTTTAATGGTCAAAAAGGCCGCAAAAACACGCAACACTCCAATACTTTCAGCTTAACATAACAGGCAACAAATCAATCGAGGGAACGAGTTTATTAACGTCAATTTGTTCGGAGCGGCGTCGTGCGCGCACGCAACCAATTTACCGAGATTTTTAGACTACGCTGGACGACACTCGGCTTGCCCCATATACGTTCCGTTTACTTTCAAAACTATAATGTTAATATTTATTTAATTAGATAGAAAACCTTGAACGATTTTGAAAGGTTGTGCTTTTAGTACCTATCGAACGTACAGCCTCAGTAATTAGTAATATTTAAGGTCTAAACATCAAAATTTATAGCCGATAGTTAAAATCACAGATTTTGCTACTATTAGTATTTTAACAATAGGGAACTTGAAATTAAATTTATTATAATTTATATTGTTAAAATAGATAAAAATAAATCCACTAAAATGACATTAATATTAGAACACTACGTAGACATAATTACATCCCTTTTACTTATAAATCTAACTATGCACGAAATACCGAACTATGTACTATCAAGATTTTATTTTTATTGCTTTAAATGACGAGATGAGCTTGCTGTTCGCCTCGTGGTAAGCGATACGACCGCCCAAAACATTAGAAACACCATCCAACACCTTGAATTACAAAGTAATATTTGGTATCCTACTGCGTTTGCCACCCTAAGACATGAGCTGTTAAGTCTTATTATGTCCAGTAATTACACTGGCTACAATATCCTTCAAACCACAACACAACAATGACTATACACTGCTGCTTGGTAGCAGAAATGGTCATTGCAGTGATACCTATCCAGGCGGACTCTCACACATATGAGACACCTACCATTAGTAATGATAAATTCGACTATTTAGCAAGACTATTAAGATCAAGAATTAGAAATACTTACCATAGAAGACCATTCATAAGACTAAAATTAATAGTCCATAATATTTAGAAACAATTAACGATTTAATTGACAGCCGGTGTCACAGCTTAGGCCAACCGGGAGCACTAAATAATATAGATTAGTGGCAAGTATTTGCGAAGACCATTAACCAAGATGATGCGCCGGTGATATTTGGTCGATCGCGCCGCTTGCAACACTTGAGGATGACACGATCGTTGGTACAGGGCTAGTTGCACCAAAACTGGCAAAAAGTTTAACTATGGTAAATTTTTTATAATACTTTAGTTTTCTAAAGAAGTATTACAAAATATTTAAAATGTTTTAGTGCTAGTCATGATTTTCTAAGATACTAGTTTATTTTTTGCCTATTTAATGACAAATGGAACAAATTACTTGTGTGTTGGTAAGTACTGTCCACAAATAGCAGCAATCCACAGAAATATTGAAATACAATCGACTGCATCGCAATGCACTGCCATGGTCCCATAAAAGTTTTAAAAACCAAATACATAATTACAAAATAATATTATTAAAATTATTCAATATTACTAAAATATTTACAAATAGTGATACAAACCTCCACTGAAATACATAAAATTAATATTATGACTATTCCGAATTCTCATGCAACATTTCAACATTGCAATTCATCATTGCACCGATTAAAAGCCTCACCCAAAATAGACAAACAATTTTCCCAATTTAGTATAAGACAAATGATCATACCTCGTTTAACCAATCACCAATCGATTAACGATTACAAACCAACGTTAAATTTAACCAATCAATCCTAAGCCACTGACCCCAGTCCGCGGGCGGTGAGTTCGTGTTGTCGTGTCGAGTATTACGCCGCATCTCGCCCATGTCACCCCTGTGACTGTCACCTTTGACCCCGTACTTACCTAACACCATGTTTAAATACCGTGCGCTGACGCCTGGAGCATGTCCTTAAACATCCGGGTGACCCAATGGCCTTCAGAGAGAGGCCGAACGTAGTGCGACCCATCACGAACCACTGCGAACTGTGAGCCCTTCGATTGGTACTTTATGGGTGGATTCGTGTTTTTCTAATACATGAGTATTGCCGAGAGTTAAAGGGTCTGTTTCGCATTTGTTTTTAGTAAATTTTGTTTGGCAGTTATTGTATAAACAGTTGATTTAGTTAGTACTTATTTTATTACCATTTATTTGGGAGCATTAGAGTATGACTTTAGTATTTGGTCGGGTTATCATTTACTAAGAAGTTCAAGAACAAGCCCTTATACTAATTAACGTTGTGGTTGAATTTTCATTTTTTACAAAGATTTATAGTCACTCGTTGGATGAATGTTTTAATTCCAAACAATAATTTGTAAAAAATCTGTTATAATTCCAGGGATTGTGAAGGCATCAACACTCCACCCACGAAGAGTTCTCACTACAAATAATCACCTAAAATTCAACAACATCTGAATCTATAAAAGATAGTAGCCATGACATACCCAAATCCAATTCAAGGGTAAAATCTGACGCCCTAAGATCAAAGACTGAACAGGTAACAAACACTATAAACCAACTAGGCCTGCGAACAATTTATCGCCAATAAAATACTGGACTAGCTAAAATCTTATATTCAATAGCGTTGGCCATAAAACGATGTGAACACTAAGATATATTGAGAGCGGATACAATTGAAGATCATCTTAGTATTCAGCACTTTAGCGGCTGTAATTGAGGGTTTTATTTATAAGTTGAAAATTGTGGCTAACGTTCCATTCGCAATCGTGGATTGTATGCAAGCGCTCGGACCGTGTGTGAAACTGTGGATTTATATAGAGCTGATAGGTGTAACTATTTATTTTTGATTTCTTAGTTTTTATGTCTGTGATTACTACTAGTGGTGATATTGTATTGTTTTCTCTACTGATCTTGGACTTAACAACAACTAAAGAAAACTAGAGGTTTACCACTTCAACCTCAGAGAATATCTAAGATGTAAAGGAAACCAGCTTTCCCAGAGATTCCATAGATATATCCAAATTTAAAAGAAGTTTAGTTTGGATATTGAGACCTCAATATTGCCCCGTACATTTGGAATCAGACCGTGTTTCATTTCCCTTCTAAAAACCAAAACATCAATCCCAAAAACCTAAAAAAATACACCAAGAGTTAAACCCACACAAGACAAATCCAAAACCCTTTATACAGCATGTTCCATTCGTGACTAAATCCGACTAATGTGTAAGTTAGGTACGAGTATGAGCGCAATGAAGATAGCAATGGCAGTATTAATTCATTGGGGCACGGTACACGTCATTATCTTCGCTTCCTGCGTGCCCCCGATGGAATTTCTAACACCCTGTACACAGCCAGTTCGCACGCTAGTTAATAGCTAAATGCCGATATTTAATTTATGGTATTGTTTTATTTTGTAACGGTCGAAGTTCGGTGTTTGAAATAGAAAGGTGCTTAGATATTTTGCATCGAATGTAATACAATAGACGAGACCACATTTAAAGAGGCATTGGTTTGAAGAGAAGAACTTAGAGAATTGATTTCCTCAAACCTTACTGATAGTTCGATAACGCTCTAGCAAAGTTGATATTCTGTTAGATTCTCTGATTCATGAGTCCATTGTAAACAAAACTAGTTACACTGTGTCTACCAATCACAAAAAATATTCTCTAACCACTTGCAAACATCTCTTTAAGATTTTTTATATCAACTAACTGCAACGATAAGTTAAAGCTTCCGCATGAACTTGAATCTCTAATAAGTCAGCCAAGCGAGCATATACATAACGTACTTTAGTTAGCACAGTAGTATCTGCGCGTGGACTTTGACAGAATCCTGCGATTGCGCAACTGGCGAGTCGCACACGATATTTTAAGAGCTCTCATTGGCTAGCTTTAGGACGACTGCTCATGAACCATTAATTAGTTAAATATTTAGATATTTAAATCTAATACATGATTTAAAACTCTACTTGGATTTTTTCTGATCTTAAAAGAAGACTACAGTGGATATACTAAAACAAAGGAAATTGATGTATACTACAAAAATTAGAGGAAAATAAAACGATAGAGAATTGGTAACCTTATTATGATGATTAAATAAGAAAATGACAATATTAACAATTTACGTTATTTTAATAATAAAGCATAAATTATGGCGACGCATCACGAAAACGGCAGCTCTTTAAACAGCCTAAACATGACCACGACCACTCTGTCAAGAGAATACAACTACGAAGAAGAAAGAGAAGAATAAGGATTTTCATAATGATTTCTTATGTTTACACGAATGTTAGACGTTGAAATTAAACTAATTTTCAGATTAACTAATCCGAAAATTAGTTTAATTTCAATAAGGATTTTTTTTAAATATCCGGAACCCGTCTCTAGAACAATATTCGAAACGCGCTAACCTTTCAAATATCGTAATTTCGCGAACACGGACCGTGGACTGACCGCACAACCATGTTCCAGAATTAATATTTAGCATTACTGTAATCACTGGTGCACCGCAAATATTTATGGCAAATACGCAAGTCGTGATGTGCAGGACACGGGCTGAAGCTGGATTGATACCACAATTACAAGCCGGACCCTTCGGTGTGCATTAACTTGACGACATTAAACTATTTATTAGCATTAACTAAAGGATTAAAACCTCATTTATCAAAACCTCATTCTTAATATTTTTTGCTTTTTTTTATTACTTGTTTTCGGTGATATCGAAGTACTGGTTTATAATTCGGCCGGTCATATCGACGGTTGAAAGGCTAATTGTTAGGCGTCATTTTTTTGCGACTCTAAGTTTCATACTAATCAGCTCTTTTTTTGTTTTTTTAAACTTGTTAAATTTTTTAGAAAAATAATGTCGTTTAAATCAGTTAGTCTTTCAACCGTTGATATAAATCAAACCGAATTGCTATTTTTCTTTTGAACACCACTTGTTATAGCTCCCAGTCGACAAGAGCCCAAAAGTTCATGCTCACGTCGTGTTCAAAGCTCGTGGTCCATTAAATTTAACATTCGCGCACTCAGAGAGAAGAAATAAACCCAATAGCGAAAATCATATGAACTGTAAAATTAACTTACCTTAGCAATTACCGGAGCCAATGTTTATCCAATGAATTAAGTCTTAAATAATAAATCTGATTGATTTATAGCCAGACTGCGTGCGCCGGCGCCGACGCACGATCATTTCAATAACCTAGGACTTAGATTATCTAGGATCTACGTCACGTACGGGGAAAGTTAGGATATGGGTAAGTGGAATTTTAGTATCCATTCATGAAGCATTTGTTCGTGTGTCGTGGCAGCTTTTAACATGATTGAGTGCTAGCTATATACGGTTTGTACGAGTGATGTGATTCCTTAGAACAGAACGAAATGAGGACAAGTTTTGACATCTCAAAAGAATACTGAAAAAAAGGACAAAAAGGACATGGCTTGGTTATTTTCGAGACGTCAATTTCCTTGGGGGCTTCAATCCTGGGCATATTGTGTTAGAAAAATGCATACAAAATGCTGTCCGATCTGGAATTAGAATCAGACCTCACGAACCACGGCCCATATAGTATCTTAGACCAGGAATGTGATTAGTGTATTCTTTTAAATATGTTAATTACAACAGGGATGAATAAATCAACAAAAAAAAAATCTAATCAGTCTTCAATTAACAGAGGAATCAGCGAACATGCATAAAAAAGCTATATAATAGAATATAAAACTTCCTTCTTTTTCGAAATCGGTTAAAAACTATAGCACACAAACATAAAGGATGGTATAATGACCTGATTAGAGTGTGGTGTAACTGTAGGTAAACAAGACGAATGTCCTGGCTGCGCGCGGAGCGTGAGTGGACTCACGGCGCGCATGCGCGACCCCGCAATCTGCACATCTCCACACAATTTGTTATTCGGTACCCATCCAAGGATTTGGTAATTTAACGTTTTGTGCAACGTGGAATAGAGGTGTGGATGGTTGGTGATTTTTTTAATTATGCTCTTGAAATGGCTACGGAAATATAACAAAATTATTATATTTAATAACCTTCGTAAATGTTATATTAATAGTGTAAATATTATCTACAGGCACTGATTCAAAATAATAGACTCTAGAAATTAAATATCCAAGAAATAATGAGTCTTTTTCAACTTAAGGAATGCAATAAAGTTTGGCCGATGGGAGGAACTTTCGGCATTCAGCAGTCAATTTGAAACAAATAAATCATTACCTTTTAAAGTTTAAAATAAAAAACAAACAGGACATTTTGCATGAACCAAAAACTCTCTCTCAACGTAACATTATGAATCATTTCCGTTACATCAATATTAACTAAACACCATGGGGAGACAAAGGCGATTGTGGCCTCAGTGTAGCCCACGCTGTACAAGTTAATCACTAGTTAATAGATTCAGGTGTGTGGGCGTTTGGCTTGCGAACAGAGTTGGCCCACTATTGTGGAGGTATACTCGACTGTTTACCGAGAAAAAATATGTTGTCGGTTATAAAAGTTTGGTTATACTCGACTGTTAATCAATTATATGGGGTATCTTTTTTTAAATGACGAAGAAAGAAAAAGATATTAGGCCTAAGAAGTTCCTTAGCAAAATTACATGTTATTTAGTTAATAATAATAAACTATTCATCCCTACACATTTTTTACATACACTTTACAACTCTATAATTTGGATTTTATAAGATGTTCAAACTTCGATATTGCTCTTATTCACGCTTATACATCTCTGCAACACCCCTAAATAATTGAACACAAGCTGTCCCTGGAACGCGACACACTTACGTTGGCCATTATAGCGGGTTTTAACACCTTGTGTACGGTGGTCACTATCCTTGAATATAAAACGTATCCTACCTCTAACAAAACCAAATTCTAAGTTACCACATTAATCCACAAACTTTAAATCTCACAGACACTCACTCACTCACGAACTTTTTAGTGCGCTTTGACATGCACTAGTACCGAATCTTATCTATCTATCAGTGGAAATTCCTTGAATAGGACAACCCGCAAAAGTCTCATGGTTCATATCTAAAATTTAAAGCATCGAATCAAGAATGGGAAAAATACTTCTGATATATGTTAATTATAATAGATGTTGCGTAAAGCTGCGCACGCGCGTCGAACCATCTCTTAAAGATATAAGTAGCCTGTATGTTCATCCAGGGTATGGTGTGTCCGTTTTCCAAATTTAATTATAATCCGTTCAGCTATTTCACATCTAAAGATCCATTTACAAACTTTCGTATCTGTAATGTACAAAGTAATTTTATTTATTCTGTCCTTATTATACTAGTTATGATATTGTGTGGTGACAGTTTGCATCTGAATACTTTCATAAGCGTCAAACAAAAAACACCTCACCCATTCGATAATAAGGTATAAAATTCAACAATCGAGTATACCTTGCTTCTGCAGACAGCATGTCTCAGGCCGCGCTCATTTGTCCGCCGTAATTACCTTGCACAAATTATTGAACCTACAACAATTTATTGAGAAACTGAACATTTCTCTTCCGTTTCTGACATAGATACATTAAATCTGAATTAATATCTGACAAATTAAGTCAGACGTTAGAAAGCGATATTTAGTTTTCATAAGACGTGGGTTTGGATTGAAAGGATTACAATTACAACTATATTTTTTTAAATTACGTGACCTGATCAATTTATACTTTATTGATTATAATATAAACAGCCCACAGCACTTCCACGTTTTTATTCATGGAGCTCTCCAAATAAAAAAATCACTAACATAATAAAAACTGTTAAATATTATACAATATACATTGCAGGCCAAATATATTGTTCAAAATTTTTTATTTTAATTATTTTCGAATACTAATAAAAATTAACCTAAGTTAAAGCAGCTTTAGACGCAAACGTTTAGCGTTAAGTGAATTCAATAATTTATGACGCCAATCAATTTTATTACGAAACACTGAGTGTATTACGTGGTAACGCGGCATTTCAGCATTACAAAATGGTCATTATCTTAAATACTCCAATACTTTATCCTGTCATTTTTCTATTACAAAATCACACCCACGCACTCATTGTGAACGCAGGAAACAAAGATAAAAATACCATTCGAAATATCATCCACAGTAATTTTGACCGCTAGAACAATAAAAATACGGTCGTTAATCAAACTTAAGGGTTTAATAATTGCCTAAATTATGTTTGTTCCCACTGACACTTGTCAGTTAATATTGATAGAATTAGCGAATTTTGAATGCATGACTCAGGTTGTAGGCTGAGACTTATTGAATACTACAATAGATGTAATCTGTGAATTTATCACTTCTAAACGTAATTTAACAAGCAATTGACTACCGAAGCCCGTATTTAGTTGAATCAATATAATATTTGCTAAAACTTTGCGCCTACACAGATTGGCTATTAGTTTTCATTGAATATAAAATGTTAAAAACAATATTGATAGTTTTTTTTTTATTTTTAATAAATGTTATCTATATTCAGATATATATTCTTAATAAGTACCAGAGTCCTGCCAGCTTCGCTTTATGTAGGATCTTATTATCATTAGAACGGTTTGCAGACCATAATCATGTTGCGTCAGGATCCCTTTCAGAAAATTTCACATTTCACCACTAAAGGTACCACCACTGTATTAAAGGAATTAAAAATGGATTTTCATAGTATGATTATTACCACAAATTTTTGATAGAAGGCGCATGAAACAAATAATATTTAGAATCGTAAAATTGAGAAATTAATTTGAAAATTGAAATTTCATTCATTCTGGAAACATCTTAATAACATAGCAACTATAATTTACCGACAATATTTCTCTTCACATAGAAGATCATAATGTATCATCATATTCATTATCGAGACAGGTCGAACCCACGCACCATCGACATCTCATTCGACTACTCACTACACACGAAGGTCGAGTTCATTCATTATTCATAATACAACTTCAACAATCTTTGATAATTTTTTTTGTTTGCTGAATAGTAGCACGGAGTAGCTGGTTACACAAAAAATACCGAGAACACAAGAGGTAAAATTGAAATATATAATAAAGTTTACAAGATTGTGCCAAATCATAAAGTTAAACATACAAAACAGCCTTATCTGACGTTAAATTCTCTTAAAACGTTGCTAAAAATGCTGCAAACAGTTTCATCTCGGTACAGGCGAGTACAAAATAATTAACTAATATACTTTTATATTTAACGTTTTTGAAAGTAGCTTATACTCAAAAAGTATCTAATAATACACATAAAACTGAGTTTTTATTTATGCTGGCATTTGCAAGGAATAAAGATATCTATGGAAGTGGTGGCATTGTTTGTACATTAACAAGTATTATACCAAGACCGCTTTGTTTTTTACTCGATTTGCAACACTAACTTAACTCCTCATTATATAATTTATCTTCTACTATAAAAAAAAACTATTTTAACCTTTAATTTGTATGGCTTTAATACACTTAATTCCTATTTAAATGACATGGTGAAGTTTGTCCATTAATAACCTTGAAAGATTGTAGCCAAAACTCCACTATAAAAGAGCAAGCAACGTATAACACAACTATTTCAAAAACTATTCTTTTAACCTTTAGGGCATAGTTAATGTTACTTCAGATAGTCTAAACAAAGTTGCAAAGAGGCGTGAGAGACAAAGGTCGAATATCGTTTTGAGAAAATCATTTAAAATAAATAAACTGATTAAAAGTAACAAATATAATGTTGTGTAAACAAAATTTTACTATTATTAAAAATTTATAACCATGGCTTTAAGGTTGAGTTTGTGGAACTTATTTCTTCTTATAGCAGATATTAATTTAAAATGTCCGTAGTTATATAAGTGATCTTTAGTTTCATTTAGAAATAATAATATTTTTTCTTATCAATTTTTTGACGTATGATAAGTGCAGTTTTGTTCGCTTACGTGATAAATAAAAAAATAATATTTTATTTATTTATTATGATAGGTGAAATATGATTATGTATCTATACTTAGTCTGGCCATAAATACTGTTACACTTAATTATAAAAAAATATTACATTTGAATTTCGAATCTGTCATTTTTATACGATTGTTCATTGTGTTTTCTCATTTTGGCGCCAATACATTGTAAAATATTTTGCGATATTAAAATGGTGTGGGGTGATAAAGAGAACCGAATCGCTGTGATAGCATTACACAAAGTAGGTATGGAGCCAAATGCAATTTTTAAAACTCTCCATACACTTGGTATTAGTAAAATGTTTGTGTACCGGGCTATTAATAGGTACAATGAGACCTCCTCTGTTTGTGACAGAAAAGATCTGGCCGTCCACGTAGTGTTCGTACGAAAAAGGTGGTCAAAGCAGTAAGGGAAAGAATTCGAAGAAATCCTGTCCGAAAGCAAAAGATTTTATCTCGGGAAATGAAGATAGCACCTAGAACCATGTCGCGTATTTTAAAAGATGACTTAGGACTTGCAGCCTATAAGAGACGCACTGGCCATTTCTTAACTGATAATTTAAAGAAGAATAGGGTGGTAAAATCGAAACAACTACTGAAGCGGTACGCAAAGGGAGGTCACAGAAAAATTTTGTTTACGGATGAGAAAATTTTTACAATTGAGCAACATTTTAACAAACAAAATGACCGTATTTATGCTCAAAGCTCTAAGGAAGCTTCCCAATTAGTCGACAGAGTGCAACGTGGACATTATCCGACTTCAGTGATGGTTTGGTGGGGTGTTAGCTATGAAGGAGTGACTGAGCCATATTTTTGTGAAAAAGGTATCAAAACATCGGCACAAGTGTATCAAGATACCATTCTTGAGAAGGTAGTTAAGCCCCTTAACATCACCATGTTCAATAACCAAGTATGGTCCTTCCAGCAAGACTCGGCGCCGGGTCATAAAGCTCGGTCCACGCAGTCTTGGTTGGAATCGAACGTTTCGGACTTCATCAGAGCTGAAGACTGGCCGTCGTCTAGTCCCGATCTTAATCCGCTGGATTATGATTTGTGGTCAGTTTTAGAGAGTACAGCTTGCTCTAAACGCCATGATAATTTGGAGTCCCTAAAACAATCTATACGATTGGCAGTGAAGAATTTTCCCATGGAAAGAGTGCGTGCTTCTATTGATAACTGGCCTCATCGTTTAAAGGACTGTATTGCAGCCAATGGAGACCACTTCGAATAAGCTTTTTATATTTTTAATTGTTTTATATTTATGTATTAAACTGACACACTGTAAAAGTAATAAATGTTATTTGCAGTTAACAATTTTCTTTTTTCTTTATTACAATATTTATGGCAAGACTAGGTATTGTTACCTTTTTTTACCTAACAGAAGAAGAAGATTTAAGATATCACCGAATACAACTGTTAAATGGAAATTAATTATACCCTATACATGATGAAACATAAAATTATAACACAGCGAAATTCAACCTTCAAACCTTAAAATTAATTACGAACAAACACTTTAGTACACGAGCGTACCGTCGTTGAGACTGCGATGACCATCAGCAGGGCCATCAGTGACCCCACGACGGTCATTTATAAACACGACCATGGGAACTGGCAGATAACGCATCGCACGTAACTACAAACTTAGAACCGCTGATTAGAATGTAACTACGTTTTTGCTTGCAATTACTAACTATCCAGAAGTTTACACGTCGGATATACGTGCGCATTGATTGTGGCCTGTGTTTGTCCTGGGACAGTATTATAGCGAGGGCTATAAACAAAGGGCGTATGGACAAAAGTACAGTTCTACAGGAACGGAAAAAATGTGAATCGTATAATATATAATAATACTATTATCAGCCTTGTACTATATACTGTCCCACTGCTGGACACGAGCTTCTTCTACTAAGAGGGATTAGGCATTAGTCCACCACGCTGGCCTAAAACGGGTTGATAGACTTCACACACCTAAAATTCCTATAGAGAACTTCTCAGGTTGCCGGTTTCCTCACGACGTTTTTCTTTACCATTAGGTGTGAATGAAATAAAAGTAATTGATGGTATGTGAAGTATAAGTTATGCGTAAAGATGTGTGTTCCAAATGTCAGCTTTATACTGAATTAGTTTCCTTACATTGACACTTTTGTCGCTGCTGTAAAACTGGCGTTTTGTCTAAACGCGCCTTGGTAATGGAGCTCTCGATATGCCTGGGATTTATTTCGAGTTTATGTTTCGCGTATATATTATCGTATCAATAAATCGTAAAGGTATGTAATATAGTTATTATTAGGCGCTGTTAACTTTACGCTTTTAGAAGAGAAAGCATAAGGGTTTTGTAACAATTACTTAATATGCAATTTCCAACTGCCGTGATGCATTGAAGGATGAGTCGGTTGTAAACGGTCACTAATGTGGTTCCAGCAACGAAAATATTACTCTATAATAATTGTTGTAGAAACTAAAATCCATCGTAATTCCTTCCTTCAACTTAATTTGCCTTAAAATAATACTTCTATTTTTTATAAATATATTTTTGAACAGCGAGGTATAAACAACATGAATAGTTCGATAAATGCATTCATTAAAGTATAGAATGCATCATTTAATAATTTTTTTTATTGTTTTATTGGACAATACAGTTTTTAACGCCTTCGCTCTTAAACTATCCTTCAGGCTTAAATTAATTCTACATATCAACCTATCCAGTATAGTTACAATTCAATAGTTATCAAAGGACATCGTTTCGTCGTACGAGGACACTATCTGACGCATCGGCAGCGTGTGCGCATGCTGTCGCGATACCATCTGTTCTCATGAGACTGGAGCTACTTCCGAACGCTTCCTTTGAAAAAATATCCTGATAGGGGGTTGTTGACACTAGGTTAACATTTTAGTTATAACCTAGTAAGGTATAATCATTTTGTATTTAAATATTTAATTTCAAATATATGGATAAGTCGTTAATATGATTTTTTTTAAGGTGTTTGGATGTTTGTTATTGGTAACAGCAACCGCTGAACATATTTGAATAAAATTTATCAAACAAATTGACCATCTCATGAGACCAAGTCCAGTATAACACATAGGCTATTTACCTATGTGTTAGATTAGGCTATACCTTTTATTCTTAGAGTGTCACGCAAATAAACCCGTGTACATCTTCTATACAATAATCCCAAACTCGCTTTCCTACAATTACAGCACCAGAGATGCCTAAGTACAATACGCGATATCATTACGCCGCATCCACGTCGCACTGACAGACAAACAATCAACTTTCACGTTGTCAACCCACATCGGAGGTGACGTGACGACACCATCAGGCTGTCGGTGCGGCGCAAGAGTCGGCGGCGAGCGTGTTCACTACTTCAACGTATCATGCATGGTAATTTAACAAGAGCTTTGTACTTAGCCTTACAATAGCAAAAGATTTGTAGATGATGTGCCGGGCTTTAGGTTAAAGAAGATTAAAGGTCATTATTATTCCAGTGCTATCACTCCGTCGAAAACTTAAAATACATATCTCTTCTTCTGCCTTTATCTTCTGTCTTAATATTTTTATTTGAAAAATGCTTGTCTTTACTGAGATAAGGTTCAATAACTTCTGAGCTGTAAGGAGTTTGTATAAAAACAATTAAAAATCCTAATTTGAATTATAAATATAAATAGTTAAGGTTATAGCTTAAGGTCCATTTTTCATACATTTTGTTTCACCTTTAATCTGGGTAACTAAACAAGTATTGACAAGTAAAGAATTTAAATTCACGTCTAGTTAGTGGTTAGTTCTCGCAGTTGAAAGAAAAACGTAAAAATAATTAATATGCATGGATATTTCGGCCTTTAAAATTTCGTCGTATTAAATTTTAAAGGCCGAAATATCCATGATTATTAATTATTTTTACGTTTTTCTTTCTACTGCGAGAACTAATCACTAACTAGACGTGAATTTAAATTCTTTACTTGCCAATACTTGTTTAGTTACCCAGATTAAAGGTGAAACAAAATGTTTGAAAAATGGACCTTAAGCTATAACCTTAAGCTTAAAATTCCGTACATTGCTAGAAAATATTTATAACTCATCCGCTTCAGTTTATTGCTTTAAATCCAGACATAGACTTTGTTCCTTTTCCTATATCATAAAATGACAAATTACCTGAGAACGCTATTTAAGCTGCTATAAATACAAGTAATATATTAACAATACTGCGAATATGCCATCCTATTGAAATCTCTATTCTTTCCGATATTATAATTTTCTTATTTACTTATATTCAAATTATTTTAGTTTCCACAACCATTTTAATAGTTATTTAGCCCCAAAATACCAATCTCTATTAATGTTATTCGATATTTTTTAGATATTTGTTTAGAATAGATGCGGAGACCACTGTATGGATTACAAAGTAGGTATGTACACAACTATACCAAGTTTTTGATTGATGATAAAGAGCATTTTTTATACTTGAGAAATGCATTCGAAGTTTCATTCGGGTAGGAATTTCACGCATGCGAAGCCGCGACCAAAAAAATACAAATATATTCAAAATGATTCTTTGAGATCGAAATAAAAGTACATTTCGGATTCCACGCGGTTTTTTTTAATAATATTTTTTTATACGGATAGGGCAAGTGATCTCACTGCACCTGATGGTAAGTGGAGTGGGGTCCAAAAGAATGTCGACTGGCGAGAGATGATTACCCCTCGACAATTGACATAATGATGCCGGCCTGTTGGAACAGGCTGATCCCGGAACGCGACACACTTTCGTGGGCCACTATGGCGCGTTTTAACACGTTGTGTAGGGTGGTCGCTATCTGGATATTATATGAATCCTACCACCAGCAATGTAATTGCCTCCTGACGTTTTGAAGCCTGCAGCATTTGTCACAGTGCAGACTAAGGTGTAGATCGTATGAAAAGGTAACAAAATCAGAATAATAGTTTTATTTCGATCTCGAACACTCGCGTAAACATAAGAAATCATTACGATCCATTTAAAAACTCAGATGCTCCGTATTGATTCTACGAATATCACATGATTTCTGTTACACAAACGTCATACGCTATCGTCCCATCTTATCTACAGGACTTTAACAATACATCTGAACCAGTGGCAATAGGCAATACAAACACAAAGCCGCTTGACAAAACTGATTGAGCAAACGTCACACAATGTACATGACAATACAACATTGACCTCAAGCTGTTTGACCTTCGGATTCACCTGTGACCCGCACACTCTTTGGGACGTGTGTTAGCGCAGGTGACCTTAAGGGGAGCCACAGTGTAGAATTAACCTTCCTATGAATCTCAGATACTGCCTTTTCTAAATTCATTTGTATGGTATTTCTCTACACTATAACTGATTGTTTGACTTCGCTCGAAGAGTTATGGATCTAGCTTGGCCCCTGCCCTTAGATTTGCGTCAGTCCATACAACAATTATGCGGTATGCTGCCGGCGTATTTTGTTGTTCATTACCATTAACGTAGCGGATAGATAATTATATTTACCTAGTATTGTAGGAAAATGTACGTGTAATTTCTCTAATTTGTTTATTTTGATAGATGAATCGTTGGAAATTAAGATAGGAACGTGTACACGACGATTTGCTTAGCGGTTACTAAACTGGCTTTAACTGAAAGGTTTCGAGTACGAATTATTGAAGATTTTTTTTAAGATATGTCGTTTGAAACTACATATGATAATATAAAAAATACATATTTGTAACCACTGTGTGATGGTAATAATACTCTTAAGATTCGACTTACAATACTTCTTTGCAATGTATTGATAATTATTACTTACCTTGTCAAAACCCTATAGTACTATGAACTCGCAGTTTTAACTGGCCGTTCAAACCACGTTCACACAAAATTAGCTCATGAAACCTATGAGATCACGAAGGATTTTTGGAAACATATCCCCTAAAGGACTAATTTGTCAACGGAAAATACTTTCAAATACACGGCCATAAAGTATAAATTCGTCATCATCATTGTAACTATGATAAAAAAGTTAAAATACTGTATGTGTTTAATGTTAAAACCGCCACATGCGCGAAATGGAAAAACTATATTCAAATAAAACACCGTAAAGATCTGTATATAAAGTGAAAGTGGCCGATTTGATTTTACGACATTCTATCTTGATGTTACTTTAAACGGTCTATAAAACGTATTGTAAACAAATAACACTTGCGTAAACAAATCGAAAGTGTGATAAACTTTACGCTTAATAAACTATAGGATTTAGTATATATTTTTATTGCTTTGAATGACGAGACGAGCTTGCCGTTCGCCTTATGGTAAGCGATACAACCGCCCTTTGTATTTGTATTAAACACCTTGAATTATAAAGTATTGTTTGGTATCCCACTGCGCTCGCCATCCTGAGGCATGAGATGTAAAGTTTTATCATGTCCAGTAGTTACACTGGCTATAATATCCTTCAAACCGAAACACAACAGTGACAACATACCGCTGCTTGGTGGCAGAAATATACATTGCGGTGGTACTTACCCAGATGAACTCTCACATATGAGAGACCTCGAACCACATAGTTACTATATGCGTATCCAGATTGCACCTCTACAGATATTGAAGTTCCTTACTTCTTATTTAAAATAAAAATACGCTAAACACAGTACGTTTAATATTTTTTCTTTTTATATCAGTCCGAAGTCATACTTAACTTTAATATATACCTATAGAAGCATAGTACTGTTTATAAGTTTTAGCACTGATGACAGGAATATGAGAATAATATTTTTTATTGATCAGCAACACAATGTAAATCAAAACATATCAATAAATTATAATCATAATATTATAGACCAGGTTAGCTAAGGGCGATTGTAATTATAGGTGAAAACGAGCTAAATGCCATTGTATTTATTGGTGAAGACTGCGTGCAAATTCTATATAACTAATTGAAATAATGTATCTGAAAATACTAATATATCTTTAAAATATTGTTACCATTAAAATCCTAATGACTAGTGATATTAACAGTTGAAAAAGACCTAAAATTAAATCAACGTATAAGAAGGATCCTAACCAACATCTTGACAGTTCTATCCAAGTGTGCCGCTCCACGTAAGCTATCAGAACCTAAACATATAACTAATTCAACATTAATACTTTCAGTATACATCAGAAACTGGAGATGCGGTAAGGCGCGGGAAACCGCACACGATAAATCCGTGCATTTCCTTATACCAACTCATCTGCGGCCCTGTTTATATTCAGCTAATGGTGAACTAGCTGACCGCAACTTAAGGTTTTGTTTGAATAAATAACACTTCATGGTCATGGGTATATTATTAATATCCCTATGTGTTCTGTCTCGTTTTTAGTAAATGGCTTTGGCTAATCTTGATAAACTGAGACGAGTAAGTAGCCGACATTAGTAGACTAATATCCTTTACTATATCTTATAGATATTTTTTTAAGTGATAGCAGTTTGACTTCCGCCAAACACATGTTTCATACCCATGAGTAGATTCAATACTATACCATATTACCATGCTACCAAAACCATTCCATTAGACGACCAGATCGCCCCACGAATGTTTATGTATGAAGGTGTCAAAACACTCAGTTGTTCACAAATTGCCGGCGGGCCCACTAAGGGCATCCATTTGAATAGCATTTGGCCCGTTCCCTATACACAATGGACGCAGGGCATTGCATGACCGGGGCTATATTCTGGATCAGATAGTTCCTACTAAGATAGCCTTCTGTGAAGATTTATTGCTTAAGTTGCTTCTTATTGAATTTTAATGGTAAATCTATTGTCCTCTTAGCCCCTTGTTTGTATTATTCCCTTGATTCTGCGCTCTTATTCATGTGAGAACGGATGCGTTTGCGGTAATGGTATATTTTGTTTGACCATGCGTAATATTACATAAATGTTTTGTATTTATTTCGATTCACTGTGGCTTTATTTCCATATCTGTAAGAACAATCCATAGTTCTGTATTCTAAATTACTTCCAATCAAAATCAAACACGTCCTATTGTGTATTACAAAATTATTTCCAAGGTGCATTACAAGAATTGACGTACAAAGTGATCGTGGTCAGAAACCTATTGAATTCTATTATTACAGGATTTCAACACCATAATAAATGTTCTATACAAATACTTCTACAGTCTACGCGGTACAATCACAATTGAGATAGCGAATGATATTTTGTAAATCTTATTAAACTCTATTCTAGATCCTCTTGCTTATCCTTTACTTAAAAATATTCGTAATTGTGAGAACATTTAAAGGTCAAACACGCCGTGAGACGAAACTTAAATCGGATTTGGTTCCGATCGACAATTTACTCCATTAGCCATGGTATTGCAATGATAAATCTATGGCTATTTCGCTAAATGTCAACAAAATAACAAGCATAACTTACATTTTAGAATAAAAAGGCCGTATTGCCCATTAAGGTTTGCAAAAACCCTATATTTATTTATTTAGTTAAATCGAAAAACAAAATACAATCAAACATTTTTATAATTTTATTAACACATATTTTAGGATTATATTCAAAGCTAGAATACAGTAAAAGAACTTAACATCAACAACTTAATGGCATTTCTCAATCTAACTTCTACAATAATGTTTATCTCACAAATCAATATATACATGACCTATTTGAAATTTAGGACCTAGGTCAGTGAAGCGTTCGACAATTTCTACGTTTCCAAGACAGCCAATCTCTTTAAAACTTAATGTAATAAACTTTTTAAAATTGAGTACTCACCTTTTAAAATTAATAACAAGTTGCTTTTTTGTTTAATACAATTACCGGAATTAAAGAAAAAGCACAATTCCTAAAAATCATAAACTTAGATATTGTAACTTTGACTTTTCGGACGACAAACAGTCCCTCCGTGACCACGAAGGCTGCAAAGTCTTCGAAACGTCGGAAGAAAATTATAAAAAAACAATCAATAAAATCTGTGAAATAGTTTTATTTCAATATCATCAACTTGCTCAATTTGGAATATAATTTCAACACTAAAATTAAACAAAGTGCTCGTAACATACGAACACCATAATAAACATGGAAGGAACTGTGTAGATACTTTTACTTTAGAAGGAAATGCCAAGCTCGAGGCAATAATATCTGCACACGATTTTCTGATTGCTAATGTAATTTATAAGAATTCGTACAATATCAGTGATGGGTTAGTGAAGATTCAATGGATCTAGAATCGTAAAATTCATTCTTCCACATATTTTGTTTTCTTTTGAATAATTATTTCACCTAGTTTCTTTTTTATTTTAACATAACTAAAAAAGCATTGCCTTTTTTATTAAAGCCCTATAATCGTATATAATAATCATTAACGCATTAAAAAAAAATTTACGACCATTCCAAAACTTGATTCAATCACTCTAAAGATCATTTTCATAATTAACAACCTACTACTCTATACATAACAATGTAACCGCGAGGGCGCGAGAACCATTAGTAGTCGTGCTCGTTTCCATGGCAACCCATGGTGCAATGGCCAGGCGGATTCGGGCCGCAGAAGGCCGCAGTCGTTATCGGTCAGCTAGCGACCTTTGAGGATGCATCCGACCGCATGCATGCTGAATTATTCAGTTTAAACCTGATATTCGGGCTTAAGATCTCAGATTACTAACTACATTGTTACGGTATAGGTTTTTAATTTATTGTGGATAATTTCAGGTGTGGGACTGCCTCGGTGGCGTAGTTGTAGTGCATGCGCGGACGGTAGCGCTCTGAGGTGCTGGGTTCGAATTCCGGGTCGGGCAAAGTGATATTTTGGGTTTTTCTGCTTAGTATCAGCTCGAAGTCTGGAATTTCTGCCAGATATGGCGATAGCCTCGCCCCCTATCACATCATGGGACGGAACACACTTGGCGAAAATTGGGTGCCCTGGTTGCGCCTCTGCATAGCCTTTCGGAGATAAATCCGTGATATGTGTTTGATTTTTTTTGTTTAATGTCACGTCATCATTATATATTTCTATGAGTCTATAATGTTAATAGTTTCATTATACATTTAACGGTTAACTTTTTAATTCGGCCTAATTAGCTCATCTAAAATAAGAATACATTAGTCGTATGCAACATTTAAATTTTGCTCTTTTTGCTGTTGCTTTGCCTACGTCTTTAAATGTTCGACAAACTGTTTAAAGATTTGAAATGGAGACATGAGACACAATGATATCTTTATCGGACATATTTCTCGTAGGATTCTATTAGACACTAACACTAGTCTTGACAAAACTAACAGGTGTTTAGTAACTGTTAACTACCATTAAGCATGTTTCACACGTTGTACCATGTCGCATAAACCTCTCCGTGGTGACATTTGTTGTCGGCCGCGATACGCCAGCCGATGTCCTGGTAACCTACTCGCACCTCCGTGTACTACTCACATCGGTTTATCCGTTTTGGTTTTCGCTTATACGTATATTTTTTCAGAAAGTTTAAGTTGATTGTGGTGATAACATCACATCATCAAGGCAATGGCAATGACCTCTGCCCGTCCATAAAACTAGATCCATTCCGGATTTTATGGTGGGTATGTCAGATATATTTTTTTAGTCCTTATACCATTCCGTCAGTGTCGCTAGAATTCATGATTCTTCTACAATTATAACTGCAAATGGGCGGTGAAATCCACCTTACATCAATACTCACATGACCTTATCCTTAAAAGCAATTGTTCTTGACCGCATATCACATAACAATCTCTCTCGTAATTCAACAATCTCCTGTCCCACGTTTGTATTGAAGTTATCTGCCATCAATTTGAATGTATTCTGTTGTCACACGTCGCATAATCCTATCCGCAGTGACATTTGTCGACGGTGCGTCGTCTTGACCCGCGGTCACCGCTCGACCAGCGCCGTGTCGGCGATATCTTCAATGTCCTTTCTACTTTACATCTAATCTCTACTGCTAATTTAATATACGTGTGATTTAAGTGTGGGAATTTATAATTGCAATAATGAATAATTACATCATATAAGTTAGATTTAAGCAGAATAGCGGGGATTTTACATACTCAAATGTTTTCTTTTAATAAAGTTAGATTTTTTTTACTTATGATGACACAACAAGATTTTATATAATTACACTACCACACTAAACTTAAATGCGTTTGTCTCTAGAGACATGAAATTAGTGAAAATGACCCTTAATTACAGTAGCATACCCTTCAAACTGGCAAAAAGTTCTTGCACATTGCTTTTTGGCGGCAAAACGATGCCACTATCCTGCACACAAGACCCACCACGCAGTCGCGCAACAAATATTGGCCCAAATCATGCTTCAATTCAAACAACGTAGAAGGTGTCCCGCCTCGTCCAGAGAATAGTTCCTGAATATTCATAAGGCGTGTGATACATTATCCGGTTATTAAAGTAAGTGTTTGAGACGAGCGACGTCTTGCAGGACAATCGCATGTGGGCGAGAGTCTTCGGGCCTCGCCGATTATGTACGCCCGCTGTATCGTACGGTGGAGATGGTGCTCTACTAAGGAAATAATGATTATAATAAATAATACCAGCATTGTATTATACAGGGTCCTTTTTACATTGCCTTAGTAAATTAAACCACATATACGTTTTTACCTCTATTAACTGTGTGCCAAAAATTGTCCATGAATAACGAATTTTTGGGCAAAAGTCCCGGTTCTAGTTTTCTGATTTTTATCACATTTTAGTTTAATGCGAATAGTGAGTGTATTTCTAGTTTAAAGTTTGATAATGCCACCGTTAAGAATTCTCTTAGATTTTGAAATAAAAACTAAAAACTATTTAAACGGATTTTATCGCGGTTTTTTATATTATTATTTTCTCCCGACGTTTCGAAGACTTTGCAGCCTTCATGGTCACGGGGGGGACCATGAAGAAGGCTGCAAAGTCTTAAAATAATAATATAAAAAACCGCGATAAAATCCGTTTAAATAGTTTTTAGTTTTTATTTCAATGTCTAACATTCGCATAAACATAAGAAATCATTCTCTTAGATTTTTGGTGGTGGCATTAGGGCGTGTAAAATAAAAACTTTTTTTATTGATAATTATCTTGTTCGAAATATGTTTCTTTTAATTTACATTTACGGGTAGAGTAACTTATTGTAAAATATTCTTTTCGAGAAAACATGTACACACGAGCTTTCTCTACTACTAAGGAAATAGTGGTTCATGAATACTATGTTTAAGAAGCCTGTATGATAGTGACTTTGGCGGACTTCTGTGATCTCAGATCCAACACTGCATTTTACAAATATTTTTGTCATCGTGGTTACGTATTAAACTAAATATTTCCCTGAGTGCACTATAAAGATCATAGGTATTGTGTTTTAATTAGTTATTATTTTACAATATAAATATGTACTTGTACAGCATATAACTTCTTAAAAATAACCATAACATAAATATAAGCCCCTAAATCCGTACATGTACTAGTTGAAACTACTGCAGAGAAATTAAAAGCAATATTTCAACTAAACGTAGAGAAACTTCCATACCGTAGCACACGTACTCGCCATAGTCCATAATTGATACAGGCCGATACTAAAAACCAATAGCAAACCCTTAAATGATTTACGAGCGGCTAATGCGCGTGCGCGCGGACTTTATTAACATTTATTATGGTAATGACCACCTTGAATAATGTTTTAATATGAACACTATTGTGATGCGGCGCGTGGGATACTTAGATCCATATTTAGTTAAAAAATGTATTTGTATAAGAGCGTTAATGGGTTATATTGTAGTTATGTCGTGAAAATATATGCAATAAAGAGTTATGGTAATTTGTATCATGACGAAAATAATTTTGTATTTTATTTGTTCGAAATGAGGACAGGAGACTGCTTCGGTGGCGTAGTTGTATTAAGGTACGATTGCAATACTGAGTTTTAGGGTTCGATCCCCGGGTCGGAGAAAGTGATACGGGTTTTTATACTCAGTATCAAATATATTCTAGGAGTTGTGAATGTACTTGTTGCGCCTTTGCCTACGTATTCAGAGATAAAAGGCGTGAATAAGTGTGTGAAATAATTCATTAATATCAAACAATTTTCTATGTTTTAGATAATTTAATGTGGTTTTCCAGACCAATCTGTTATAACAATAAATCTGTACAAAATTGTACATTTTCTGTATCCACATATACATTAAGTATTTTTGGAAAAAATAGCTAAGAGACGCAAGGAAAAAGTAATGGAATGTAAAACAACAATAATATAATATCGATTAACGATGCAAGTGACCGCACTGCACCTGATGGTGACCATCAAATGGCAGGGCATGGCCGTCTAGATAAAGTATCAAATGGCAACAGACGGCTATCTCATACTATTCGACACAATCATGCCGGCCTACTAAGATGCTTCTTCATGCTACAGCGGAAGGACCAAGCACATCTTTAAGGTAATAATTGAATTCCCATGCAAAGTCGCACTCCGTAAGCCACTAGTCTGTCTACTAGCTTTTGCTCGCGGCTTTGCCCATGAAGGAGTTTTCCGGAATAAAAGTTCCACTATATTTTTTTCCAGGATAGAAAGTAGCATATGACCTTTCCAGAGTCTTAAACTATCTCCATATCAAATTTCATGAAAATCCGTTTAGTAGATTTTGAGAAAATCGATAACATACAGACAGACAGTAATGGGGACTTTGTTTTATAATATTTATAGACGATAATATGATATATATAATACCAACCTAGAGACCAATAAAAAGCCACAAATTTACTCGCAGCATTGTTATTTCTAAGTTCATCATACATTCAAATAGGATCGGGGTGGCCAGTTTACCCATTCGCAGAAACAATAACAATCAATCAGAATGGCTCGCAATTGTGTTGTTTTAAGTTGACAATATTGGCTAAATTCCTACATTAAGTATTGTCAACGATTATAATAATCTTGACACACAAAAACTACAAATGCAATGGAGCGGCAACTGTTAAATAAATTTTGATATCACATTTTTACATGTGGTATCGAATTTTAAAATAAAGAGTATGTATTACATTGCTGCCGATTAGAAATCAGATGACTGTTTTTCAGAATATGGAAAAAACATTTCACAAAATAAATGTAATAACTTTCAAAGGTAAAATTCGCTTCATAGAAAATCACACATTGTTTAATACTTTCCAATCACAATACCAAATCAGCAATACAGCAATGGGACTTATGGAAGAGATTGCCTCACAAGATCCTCGTATTCATTTCATGATTAGTTTATATAATATTATCAAGTTGATTCTTGAATCTCCGAAAGCACCAAAACTTAACCACAACTTAACATAACCTCTCGACGAAAACATTTATTTCGTCCGTTCTCAATAATTCATTCATGCATTGTTGTGTAACCAACAATTAGCACATACTTGTCTGCGCCTGATATCGCATTATACTGTATAATGTGGAGGTTGTATGCCCTGGGCTCGATGGACCGCTATGTCGCCAATATATCCATGGCCATGATTTGTATTATAGTCGTAATTAACATGAAATTTTAAGATGTTGACACAAGAACGGATTAAAGGGGGTTAATTGGTGTCATGGCCCTTTCCCTGGGTCTATGTGACTACTGATAGTGTTTAATGACTCTCAATGATATATTTAATGATTTTTTTTAATAGCAGTTACACGCGAATGATACGCATAATCCTACTACGTATTGTTATTTAATTTATGTTTAGAAGAAAATTTTAAGTTATTTAATTAATATTATTTTGACGTCTAATAATAAAATACTATTTATAATTTGGAATTTGGACTCTGTTTTAACTAACTCGAGGTATAGAATTCGACAATGTGACACCCTCCCCACCTTCCCTGACTTAAAAACTGGATCAGCTTTTGTTGTAACATCGACAAACTAAGAATAAATAAAAAAGAAAACTTCGATGTAGTAAAACCAAATATGTTTTGCGATATGCTTGAAGAAGTCAGTTGCGTCACACATTGAAGTGGGGAAGGCAGGTGTAAAAATTACTATCAATATGAAATCCAAAATGCTTAATAATCGCTCTAAACATAGCTAGATGTATTTAAATCACGCGAAACAATCTTGTTTCTAGTTTACCGTAGTAAATTTAGAGACCATGGTTTAGAAACTATAAGCTTCGGTATCAACTGAAGAGCCTACCACATTATTCTAATTTAAAAACAAAACCCAAAAGAAATTTTTTATAAAATCTGCCGTTATTCAATAAAATAATAAATCCACAAACAGAACGCGCAAATGGAATTTCAAACGTGGACTTGTCAATTGACGTCGCGCGGGATTGTTAGAAAAGTTGAAGGTTCGAGCGAAACTTTTCAATCAAGCCCGTATGGCGGCGTGTGGGGTAAATTAGAGGATCGGCCTCTTCGAGACGAGACTGCCCGCACTGGCTCACAAGTATGGAAAGGCAACATTTATTGGAAAATTAGAAGAAAACAGAACATTGTAGGTAATCATTTACAAATACACACAACGTCACATACAAATATCGTAGAAGATACGTACGTAGAACAAGAAAACATTTATTATAAATATATGATATCACTTAATAAAAAGAATTACTCAGATATTATTTTAAAGCAAGTTTAGAAAATACAAAAAAAATAAGTAGAGCTTTAAATACGGCTCATGTGTAAATTGTAAATTCAATTGAAATTAAATCGGATATAATGTTGTTAGCTCAGCTAAGTCTACTGATGTCCAAGACAAACATCATGGGACAAAAATAAGCTACATAAACTTTATATATCCTTTTAAAAAATACAGACTAGTGTACCAGAATCATTTAACTTTAATTATTTTTATCATGAACAAAGCAATTTTTACAGTTATTATTTTTATACATCATCTTTGCTATCTGACCTCCACTAAACTCAATTTAGATACCTTAAAAATATACTCCAACTCCTCACTAAGAAGGCTTGTTCAAACTAGCACCAACTAAGATCGTAAGTCGAAAAACTTGCTCCCGCGAACAGTCTGAGTAGATAAGTGAATTTATTATCTCGTGACGGCCGAGTCTTTTATACGTAGGCTCGTAGTTTTGAGACTGCCCGCATTCACTCATTGTTAGGTTTGAATCTATTGTTTGGTGTTGTTAGTTATTTTCAAACTAAATGCGGTCTATCAGTATTAGATTTATACAGCATGATTAAATATTCATATATTTTTTTTTATTATTAAAAACTAAGGTCAAAACTAGTTGTAGATTTTTTGCATCTGCCCTATCTTATCAATAGTGCTGACTTGCAAAACAAATTCTTGGTATCCTTCACGAGCTCGAACCAAAAAGCTGTGCACAGTTTGCAGGCATACCTGATCTTCTTTGGCAATACCGGCTCATCTGTGCAGAGCGTTAAAACAAAAAAAGATACCGCATAACTATCGAGCTCACAATTTTTCAACTTAAAATACACCGCACTTATAATTGTAAAGTAAGAACTGTTATTGCATAAAAAAAACTCGTAAACAGACAAATTAGCAACAATGAATCTACTCGTTTGCAACGTGAGTATACATAAAAACAAATACAAGCAACAGTTACGATAATGAGATGAAAATGTGAAAATGAGTGATAATATCGAGGCTGGATACGTGAGGCATGACCTGCGTCACCCAACACTAGCGGTATTGCGGGAGATACCGTTTATATCGACTGCGTGGGAATCTTATAACACCGAATTCTTGGGCTAGGAGATAGGATAATGAGCCGTTCTAATTCTACCTGTATTGTTGTAGGCAAATGTTTACACTAATTGTGATAAATAATAAATGTATTGATAAATAATATATAAGATAAAAAGCCTTTTATTTCACGAGAAATAATCAATAATAGGAAAAGAAAATTTAAAAAACATTGTATTTACAAATATATAGTAGTAATCATATAAACACTATTTAATGAATATGAATAAAAATAATTGGGCAAATGGTATGTTTTTTATCGCCTTCTTGGTGATATCAAGTATTTTAATATTGACAAAACTTGGTAAATCAAAAAACATTATGTTGAAAACGAAACTCTAAACGCAGTCATCAATATTGAAAATGAAAGCATATTAGGAATGTGTTGACGTCACTCTACATTTCTACGTTTTCTGTATACTAAATGAAATGAAACCCAACTATTGTTAAACCATAAAAACTATAGGTATAACACAACTGTTCGGTCAGTGAGCATCATTTAACAAATATTTGTACAAAAATAACTGCAGAAACGCAATAAACGTGTCAACAAAGGGAGAAGTTATCGACAAATATTTTGCGATGCGCCGCTCGGCCAAATTCCATATATATGTTACAGCAAAAATAAATTTTTCGGACGAGTTAATGCACTTTGCAGACCAATTGTTGTATACAGTATGAGCAAAAGAATAACCATTAATGGACAATGGAAATCTGCATACCAGAGGAATTCTCTAAGAATTTTAAGGTATGTGAAGTCTGCCAATCCGCACTAAGTCATCGTGGCGGACTAAGGCTTAATCCCTTTCGATGGTAGAGGAGGGCCGTGTCCAGCAGTGGGACAGTAAATATTTTCAACTATGTTTCTACTTTATTAATTTCGTTGCAAGTTAAACACGGAAAAGTGGTTTGAGAGGATCCCTAAGCTTTTTAACTTGCTGCTATGAAATGCATGCCACAATCGATCCCAGCTAGGATTTGCGATATATGTTTTTGTTTTTATAAGTCCACAGCAAATTGACCACATCACACTGATGATAAGTGAAGCGGGGTCCAATAAAATGTCGACTTACCGGGGCCTTATTCTCTATCCCGCACGTTATTTTAACAGTGCTTAACAAGCACGTAACACAACGCGTCATGTTTAGGACTATAGAAATTTGGCTTACAGAATACCATTCCACGCACATTTCTCGAAGATAACATGACACGGCCGCGTTACGCATTTACACTATCATACAGAATAAGGGCCCAGGAGATGATTACTCTCGACAGTCGACGCAATTATGATGTAAGACTAGGATGGTTTCCATAAGTAGAATGTACAGCCATTGAAGAGTTTATGTCATGCTGCCGCAAATGCTGATTATGACTCCCAAGATAATGCGTTGAAAGCGGCAACGCTTTAGATGTATTTATAAAAAAGTAATTATTAGTAGAAACGATTATACACAAAATAATTTGCATCTAAACAGGTAATTAATATTACGCGATGCTTAATAACGATTGCTTTCCGAGATATATAGAGTGTTATTTAAATTCACTAGGTATTTGTAATTTTTAATACACAAGGTCATCTAAATGCAGAAATAATCCTCATATTTCTAACATCCAACGATTCTAATCATGAACTCAACATCTTTCGACGAACAATGATTATATAAAATTACTGAAATATGTAATTTACAACACCCTATACTTACAAGTGCACTCCAGAGCGGCTACCGAGACAGCGGCGCGGTCATCTGGCGGCGGGCCAAACAAAAAACCGCCGTCTCCGTACGCAAATAGACGCAGTGTCCGTCCGCGACCGACCGCCGGTCACCGCCACTCACCGCCACTTACCGCCACTCACCGCTCCTTACCGACACCGATGCACTTGCATTACTCATCGAACTCTTTGTCTTTACGTTTCGGAATTTCGCTGGAGTTGTAGCGGTAATATTTATGATTGCTTTTGATTTCTTTCAGTGTTTCAAAGCAATTAGGGACAATATATACTCGTAGTTTTAATATCATTTTTATTTTATTATTTGTTTTGTTTTTTTATATTATGTTACTATAACAAAATAATATATTTCTTCCTTTCAATTATATAAATGTCATTGAAATATAACAAAAAAATTGTAATGCAAAGATTACATTAAAATCAACTCATAAAGTCATTTATGAGTTGATTTTAATATATTTTTAGCCAATTAATAATATCAGCCCTGTACATATTATCCCACTGCTGGGCAAAGGTCTTTACTACTGAGAGGGTTTAAGCCTTTAAGATAAATTTAATATGCAATTTTGAAAAGGGCATATGTCTGAAAATGTAGAAGTTCAGGTAATTGAAAAAACTTGTTATTTTTTAAAGTAGTGTAATTTTTTTGAGGTTACAATTTGGATTCTATTAGCAATTTACATTAGCACGTTTTGGTGCTATTTGTTATTATATATATCTTTTCTAGATTTCTTTTTATTTATGAGATTTGCCCTTTTCGAAATTGTAAATTCAATTTTATTATTTATTCATTCATATTTAACCAATTGTTGATAATCAAAATATAGTTAGTATACTTATTTCTGGCAGAAATATCTAAATGTAAATGCTAAAACCTATTTTATTCTATCGTATACATTTATAGATTCATTACGATTAAATATATAACACCTAGTGATCAATTGACGATTTATTTATTTTTATTTTTCTTACTCGTGGTAAGATAACGCAGCACAACCGTTAGAATGACACAGCAAAACCTTAAATGACAGTCGTCACGCTCCACCGTTCCATTACGTCACAATATCCAATATTTTCAATAATAAAGTAAAACGGTCAATACATGACAATGACTACGATGATTTTGCATAATTTTATTGATCTAGATAAGCGTGGATCATTGATCATAGGGTCAATAATACGTATTAGGATTGTCACTTTTGTAGTGAGGTTTATTTATCGATAAATATTACTGCTATAAATAAATTAATACAATAAATATTAGAATTAAACTACTTTTCGGATTTTACCGCGGTTTTTTATATTTTAGTTTTCTCTTTTCTTTTTTGTTTTTATAATAAACAGATCTCAGATTCATATAATTCGAAATTTAAAAACTATAACTTTGTGTTCTATATTTGAATATACACGCAAATATACAATAATAAACACGAAAATACCTTATATACTAAACCATTGAAAAGTGGGAAGTATTTTAACATTTCTAAAATTTCAATACAAATATGGCTGGTACACTATTGACAGGTTGTGTTTGGTAAAGGGTAGCTGTTACCCACCCAGGCCACCGAGTAAAAATATGTCAGATCGTAATACGGAGCTTATCTTCAGCTTAATGTAACTTACAAAATTAATCTTACTGAATCGTTTTATCTTAAGCTTGACATGAAAGCTTAAAGTTATAGCTAATACGACGATGTATAAAATATTGTTGTTTGAGAAATAATTATATTTCATTTTCATTTTTTTAAAACTAATACCATCAACGTTTTCAAACATTCTTAAAAGGTCAAATCTTTTTGCTTATGTTAACTTTTATCTAAAATAATTGAGTTTTAACAGTCATTGAACATTTATTAAACTCTATCATATAATTTATCTTCACTTAATTATTTTTCTGAATCCTTTGTTCACTATAAAATATTTCCACGATCAAATTGCTACAAAATCAAATATCGAATTGCTATCGATAGTTTCCCATCCCAGCGTCTGTTGTGCAAATCCCGCTGTTGACCGATCGAGCGTGGCGAATGACACGATCCATCACTACGCTCATGTCGCTTTGTCGACTTCTTTACCAGGTGTGTACCCTGGCTATCTATACCAAGCTAATAATACACGGACTATTTAAATTGTCCTCAGGGGCTATAAGATAGCGAATGGATTTTTAGCGATCGATTTCATTGAAGTGGAGAATAGTGTGAGTAAATCTGCATATCTGAGTGATCATTGATAATAAGGCCAAAATTAGGTCGAAACGCCTCACGCTCTAATGAAAGACCTATATTTCTTTCAAGTATATACAAACGAAGTAAAATGAAAAGCAATAAAAGCTGATCATGAGAAATCTAAAACAAATCGTAGAGTGATTGAAGTTGTTCAAAGTTCCAAATCAAACACGAACGCATGTAATATTTATAGTCCCTCACATTGTTTGAGCAAAGTTTTCACACGACCCGAATCACCGCCGAACCCCTGTTTATGCCCAATAAAAATCACCGAAAGGTCCGGTCAGGATATTGTGAATTTTCCCACCCTCAAAAATTTCCAACCGCAAACATTTCCCTTTTTCATTACAATCAAAAAACACTTCTACACCCTCGTGATACAGTTCACATTATCAGCAAAACTAACGTGGTGATTGTAAATCTCCCTTTCAACAGATTTGGTCCATATGTTGGAAACAAGTGAGCTGGCTTCTTAACACGCTGGACACCCTAAATTGAGAGTGTTCGAAGGGTGGAAAATTGTTTGGTTTATTGGAATTTCCTATGGGTTCGGTTTTACACATACTTTGTAAACTGCCAGTAGGGAAGTGGATTTACTTAACACGTCGATAAACATGAGTTTTATTGAAGGTAATATGTTTAAGCTTGAAATTATGGTTTCAAAAGTATTAGTGTTGTAGTATTATCGACATTAGAATACGAATACACGTTGGTCAGCATGTCGAGGATATTTTAACTAAAGCCGAGGTTATCGTTGTCTTTAACAGCAATTATAATATATTACTAAAACTTGAGAGCAATAAAAAAATAGACAAATCTCAATAAGAATTTGAATATGTGTTTATTTAAAATATACACACTCTCATGCCTTTTATCCCCAAAGGTAGGCAGAGGCGCAACTGCTGTTTTCACTTTTCTGCGTATGTATTCTGTCCCATATGATAAATAGCGAACCTAACTATATCGTAAATGAACAATTATGTTAAATATGATATTTTTAAGGTAATTTTCCAACCCACTTCCATATAAAAATACGTCACTGAATAATTCATCGTCTCACACAAGGCACCCCGGCCGGAAGTCGCTCAATTGGGCGGAAGGGCGGCTTGACCGCGGGGGTCAAGTGACCCTTCCCTTGTTCAATATGAGGCTTTTTACCGAGGCGCTTTCGAGTGCCGCCTTTGAAATACGCAGATTGGTCGCCATTATGGGCCGAATTAACTTCGTTTTAACCACCGACAATTTAATCAATAATAATTCTATATATATGACGCTCCACACCTAAAACCAAATAGCATATTCAACAGATTTCACTATTTTCCTATTATTTTATTCTGAGCAGCTATAAAGAGCAAAATGCTTAGTTAAAAATGATATTTACTTCCATTTAAGTGTTGTCAAACATTTAGGGAATGAAGTAAATTAAAATACATTTAAACATAATTAAGATATTTATTACAAAACAAAATATAATTTACATCGCAAATATAACCTCAAAAACATTTTCAGCAAATAGCTCATTCAAAAATTTTAAACGATTCATCAAACTCCAAACACGTATGCTTTGTATACTTTTAACTACACCAATTCACAAGACCAAAGTATACAAAAAAATAAGAAAAGAATTGTAATATCCCAAACGAAGACAGTCATTATAACTTTACGGCTTGTATGATGACTTTAAACAAAAGCCACCTTCACCACAGTCTGAAGGACTAGAAGAATGGTGACGAAGAAGACTACAGATGGCGGAATTGACTTGTCGCTCTTGCTCGTCGTTCGCACTCGGGGCGCCATTATCGGCATGGCGAAGGCTTGGTTGTTGCAGCGGTTTAACTAAAATAAGATAAGTTATTCAATTATTACAAATACAAACAGTCGCATTCTATTATAACTTCACAAAAAAACCTAAGAACTAGGTTCCTATTTAAGATAAGGACTTAAATAAGATAATGTATAAATTGATTAGGAATACAATAAATCGTACACTATTATAACTTCACCAAAAAACTTAAGTATGTAGATCCCTATATTGACAATAATGTCTTTAAGCCTCAACAAGCCGCAGATCAAATTAGTTACAAAAATGGCACATAATTGTGCCGTGGCGGGAATCGAACGTAAACGTTGGCTCTCATTCGGTATAAGGTCTATAATCAGAAGTAGTTTTCAACGGAAAACCTAAATACCATTAAAATCACTATTAGTCAGATTTCTTAAATAGTGTTACTGGCCGCTGGAGTAATAACGCAATTGGGACAATGAAAAAAGAACAAACAGAAGCCAGCAAATCACATCTACAGATTAAAAACTTTAACATAATAAGAATAAAGCCGATTGTCTGTAACCTCACAACACGTGGTCTCCGGTGATCCGACGCAACCGGAGCGGCAGCCGCGAATCACGGCCTCGTACGTGTTACCCTTCGATATCACCGACGTGAAACACTTGTCCTCCATGCTGTGACATGTTATTGTGTGTACTCTGTAAATAAACAATAACTAATAGACTACTCTTCAAAGGGACGTCAGTGAGAACTGACTAATGCAGTTCGGTTAGAATCTATCGCTGAACTTAAATGTGTTTTAGTTTGTCATGCCTGACTGAACAAAAAATACATTACCACAGTACAGTATACAGTATTACAGTTGGAATATAAATTATTTTTGTGCAACATTTTCAATGTAATGTTCATTCTAATATTGTATATCACAATAATAAACACCCAGTGACGAGGCTTACCTGAATTTGGACGGATCCAAACACGATCTCAGCGGCGTATCAGCCTTATAAGCGCACACGTAACATTCTAACGGTCGTTTCTTGCTCGTCCTCGTAGCCTGAGTGAGAGGTTTCGGAGTAGGTATCAGAGCCGGCGCCCTCCGTCCGGGACTCTGTTCTTTGCTCTCGGTCTCTTCCTCCTCATCTTCTTCATCATCCTCATCGTCTTCTTCTGTCTCTTCAGTTCGTCTGCCAACATTTTTTCTATGAATACAAAGAATTTAGTGGGTATAGGTCTTCATATGAAATTACGTAGGTGGAGTCTGCTCGCAGTAGGCCATCGTTGTGGACTCAAGTGTCCTCTGAATGGTAGAGGGGGGCCGGGTCCACTAATTGGACATTAAAACATACAGGGCTGATATCTATTAATGTAACAAATTTTCATTAATAACCTACTGTTTGAATATTCGAATTTTATCAGTGGATTTGTGACTAGAAATAATCCTAGGAGACTGGAGAAGTGAATTCACAGTATACTTACTTTAAAGTGATTGATGTATAACCGTTCAGATTGGTATTTAAACAAGGGCAGCAGTTTGAAAAAACACGGCCCTTATTCGGATTAACGACTACTGAATGAGGTTTGGAGACAATTAGGTGAAGGTTACGCGTACTGTTGGAGGCGAAATAGGTCAAGATTTTAAGGAGTTAACTAGGCCAGGATAGTTGCAAAATATATAATAATAGTTAAATACTTTCAATACTTATAATAGTCCAATATAACCAAATCACCTACTTATTTAGTTGTAAAGATTTTTGTACCTTAAAAATCTTATTTCAATAATTTCGAATATCTCTACATCTCTACATTTATAATTTTGCAATTTAGCGAGAGCTGGTTGAAGTCAGTATTAAACGAATTTGCAGTATATACATATGAATTATACAATTTAATATCTCGGTATAATATATTATAATAAATATTATTATGTACAGTAACCCCAATGATAGAGTGACAAGCTTAATTTCAAAATCAATTAGACTAGATTTGAAGAAAGAAAGGTTTCTTTGTTCTAAATAAAGATAAAGTGGTACCCACTCTTCGTCTTCGTCGTCATCCAATTTGGAGCCAGTCCTCGCCGGCAGGAGGACCAGCATCGCCAGAAACAGGCTGAACCTCCACCGAACCATCTCTCCACTTGGACTCCAACTACAACGCACTACACAATCGATTTGTCATTTTAAAGCCAAATTGTATTGGTTTTGCACGAAAATATCGGATTATCAAGAATTATTACATTTGACAGCGGATTTCATTCAGATTTTTGTTTTTTGAACTTATTCTTTTTCTTTTGATGGTTCTGTCATTTGTTACGTGAAACTCTTTAAGTGTGATTTTAGTTATTATAACATAATGTTTATATTTCAATTCTACTGGATAGATCCCGTCTCAATGAAAAAGCAAGTTTAGATCTTAGCATACTCTACATTTTCATTTACATTATATTATACACTGACGTCTCCATTGCGACATCTATGATCGTAGTTTAGAACTAGCTACTCGCGAGTAGATGGCGCTGTATTCATTTATTTGCATTCAATAATATTTTTGAGATATCTTAAATTTTATCCCTTTTAACATTAGTCTGTCTGTTTTTGTTTAATACGCTTGGAAACACTGACTTGGCAAAAGAAAAAGTTAGTTTTAGTTATTCTTCATCATCGAATTGTATTTATGCAAATTGAAAAAGCGTAAGTTAGGGTATGGCAAAATTATAAATATTATGTAAATTCAACTGAGATGCGTCTGTACAACACAATTTATATCCAAAACAGAAGTTTCTTTGCAGTTAATAGGTATATTTTGCATCTTAGAATAATTATTGTCTACATATCACATGTTTTATCAAATTTATTACTATTATAATAATCAGTAAAACCATGCTGCCAACCACGCTGTAGACAGTTTTGACGACAGCAAGAATACAATGGCTGGAACAGAAATGGACATGAAAATTATTGGAGAAAAATAATTTTATCTACTAGATACCTGTTTTTGTTTAGTCAGTCAACTTTGGCGAACTAGATTTTTATAACTTTACTTCAACAGTTAGTTACTTACCTGGGGAACTTTCATTTTATGCAAAAAACTTAATTGCCAATCAAACATTGCGTTGCGGAAAATACGAATATAAAATAATTATTGCATTTGCTTTCAAAACTGAGGACAATGTAGTTATTGTACGATTATCTCAAATATGTTATAAAGTTTATTGTACAATTGCTGTTTATCCAAAATTTAAAGAAACTTACGGGGGACCTGATAAAATGAACTTAAGTACTAAGCATCTTTTGTAAGCACATGATTGTAGGTAAGTTACTCAATGTTCGGTTGTGATTTAGGTGTGATCTTTTTGCAGCTCAATGATTTCATAGTTTTTCCGAGACAAAAATTAGGAACGTACCATATATTTGATTTTATTGTACTTTACTTAATAAATATAATACAATAGTTTTATATTCATTAATTTAATATGTTTATTATTCTTTGCATAAAGTCATCCAGTGAGTATTCCTAATAAGAAAACTATAAAACAGATTACTTAAGAGTCCTACTGATGACTTCAATGGTAATTCCGATAGGATTTTTTTTCTAATTAGACAGGGGATGAAATTAAATTATTTTCACAAGAGGCACTGAACGCCATCTATCGGGGCCATTGTACATCACCATACTTAGTGGACTATACTTAATATAGGTTAAGTTAGTAAGCATCTACGAGATAAAAAGCCCCGCCTAACGGCCCCATCTTTCATCATGAATAAATGAGCAGCGTTCGTAAAACTCTTTCAGGAACGCACACAACACGAGGTAAGTAGCGGGCCTTTGCGTGGCGGGCGCGGGGCCGCAGCGCGCGCCGTGCGCAATGCCCATACAAAGCACGGGGCGGACCGCAATCCCCGCCGCTCTATCCCGAATGCACGACCTCATTAAAAAATGAAACCTCACAAACACGCCATGAGCCCACAAAAACCCCCCAAGATCAGTCAAAGCGAAACGCGCTACCTGCCAGAGAGTAGCGGAACTACGCCACTCGCGGAACCAACCTGTGTACTTTTTTAATTAGCCTCATACACTGAGTGAATGCGTAAAATACGTTAGAATTTTTTTCTCTCCCATACGCGGTTAGTTTGGTAGCTTTGAGTAAAGTATGTTAATTTACAAGTAGCCCCGCACTCGTTTGCTTTTTGAACTGTTAGCGAAAGGTTTTTTCCATGTACAAGGCTCATTTGACAAGTTTGAGTGGTTAATTAGCAGTGTATTAATGTTATATTTGTTTATATTGTGCGGGGCGGGAGGGATGTAAAAGTGAGACGTAGCCGGCGCAACTCGGTCGCATCTCGCAAGTCTCGCCGCAAACTTCTTTTATCTCAGTCTAGGTTCGCTCAAAAAGTGCAAAGTCTGTACAAAGTTCACTTTCGCCTTGTGAACTAATTTTTCGCTCGGTGTCAAGTTCATGGCTGAGCAAGAGACGCGCGGGGGGGAGGCGTGAGCCGCCGGCGGAGGGGCGCGGGGTGGCAGCCCGCTATGATAAAATAAAATATTCATTATGATTGCTCAGAGCGGCAATGTTCGCGGGCGCGCGATTGTCACCGCGTTCTGTGTTGGCCGTTGTTGCTTTATAGTAGCATAAAAAATACAAACAGTTACTCTATTAACGGCCGTAGTAAGGGTACTATCATATAAAAAATAGAAAGTAATATATCTTGACTTAAAACGATGGAAAAAAAAAATTGTATTTAATTTATTATAACCTCAAATAATAGATCTCAAGACAAGATTACGACACGACACGACACAAATATTCTCAAAACGTCGAAATTGACTAGACTACTATTAAACAAGTATAAATAACAATGTTCTTCAGCAAGAAATATAACTATTTACACAACATTAACCGTTTTGTAATATTTTGACCTCAGTCCCCTTCAAATTAGTCCACAACAGAAATAGCTGATTATTAAATAACCACAAATTGTCATTTAAACTTAGAATCAAGAACACAAATACAAGAGACTTCTAATACCTGCTACTTAGTATAGCTGTAAATCTTCCGTATCCTAAATAAATATATAACACTCAAACAAAAAAATGCAAATTTTAAATATACTTAAACAGAACAATATTAACACACCGTATCATTATTCAACAAATTAATCACAGGCGCCAAAATGAATCAAAAAACCTCCCTCAGCCAATTCAGCGAACGTTAACATTATGAATGAAGACTGAAAACTGACGTAAAAATCGTCCCGGACCTGCCCCAAACAGTTGAAAGTGAAACTCGTCTCCGCTGAGAGTTTCTTTCCCGCGTTTTTTCCCTTAATTAGTCCATTAATCCGAAGTCGACGAGCCGGGCCGTTCTCGCCTGTTTGGCAATCGATTCTGTTATTATTGATGGCACTTGTTGAGTGGATCTTGAATTTTCTTATGAGCATTCGAGAATATTACTTGGTTTGTTTATAGGAAGAATCAATAAAGCGATGATTCTAGTTAGAATATTCGTAATGGATGTTAATAGGGAATATGAAAAAGTAAAATCTTAAAATAAATATATAACGTACGTAAAAAAATACGTTGATTCTTCTAAATTAATGTTACACTTTATTCAGCAATGTGGACAAATAAAATTAATTAAGTCTTATAAGATGAATAACACATAGGACGACACAATAATATAAATGCATCCATTAATAAACAATAATATATAAACTATAAATCCCTATCTAATAACTTATGGACTATTGTTTTGCTAAACTATTCTTTTCCTTTAAGAAAACGTAAGAGATGAAATATTAGGCCATTCGTTAAAATTGACCAGAATATTTATTGCTAAGATTCTTCGTTTTAAAAGAAAAACAAATTACCTGTACTTTTATAGGTGCCTAAATATTTTTTGTGACATAATGGCATGACCTTTTAAATATGGAGCAAGCACATTCCATCACTTTATCACAAATTCGTTTCCTAAAACTCAACGTCTACAAACTCCCTTTGCGCCGTCTAACTAAACATTTCCTAATTTCGAACCTCCAACTACGAAGTAACTAGCGAAGGCAAATGAGACTCGCACGCTGCACTGTCCAGTTTATGTAGAGCTATCGCTACCCACTGAGGAGCCCCTGTAGTAGTACATCAGTATGAAATTCGGGAAGGGTGGGTATGTCTCGTTATAATGGCGTATTCGTGTACATAGTACATGGTGCTGTCAGCTTACCATCCAACTTATTAGACGTTTCGGAAATTCGGTTTCGCCCCGCAAGCACCGCGGACTAAACTGACGTTAGGGATGAGTATAAGCAATCATTTTATCGATGATTTATTGAACAACTTAGTTTTAAGAAAATTGATACATGATTGTTTTTTTTTATTATTTTTGATTAAATTTAATCAAGAAAGTCGATAATGTCTTATATAAGTTCTTTGATAATCTGATATTTGTCAGCTGAAGTGTTCTTCTACGGACCCGAGACCTATCTTATAATGGACAATAAATTACCATCTAACCTACACCCATATATTTTTAAATATGTACTGTGAATGTTAAAAGTGAGAGTCCCTTATTTTTTCGATTGAATTTATATTTTAAATTATTGCTAATTGTAAAAATGCTACGACATTGTTTCATTATATGCCTTGTATCCTTCTTTGGAGGTCCTTAAAAAAATAAACAAATAAATCAGTAAATTACATGTAGCAAAACCTAAATTATAAAGCTCAAGATAGCATTAATATTCTTCAGCTATGTAAATTATACACAACAGGAACAAAACTTATTTAATCTTACCCATCATGTTGGTTGGATAACTGTGTCCTTCCGGATAGGGACCACCGTATGCACTATGTTAAACGCGCTACAATAGCTCACGTGAGTATCACACTCCCGAACCAGTCTGTGCATGCTGCACAAGCCGACAAATCATTTAGCAGTAGACACTATCTAAACCCTGCTCTGCTTACTGTGGGGAGAAGTAGCAACGATGCAAAAAGTAGCGCGTTCGCCGTTCGTTATTTGTCCAGTAGTCGGTCTCCTGTCATCGTACCATTAAAATGTGCTATTCTCTATGTGTGACAATATAATGTGATTTAGATAGTTCAGACTTTTATTGCTAAAGGACCCTAATAGTGTTTCCATTAGTTTACGTTAGAGGTTCAAATAGGACTCACACCTCTAAACTTACCATCAAGTGTTTACTGTTTAATGGTGTTAGGTCTCTCTTATGTGAGAGTCCGCCTGGGTAGGTACACAGCAATGTCTATTTCTGCCGCCAAGCAGCAGTGTGTAGTTACTGTAGTGTTCCGGTTTTAAGGACATTGTAGCCACTGGACATAATATAACTTAACATCTCATGTCTCAGGATGACGAGCGCAGTGAAATAACAAACAATGCTTCGTAATTCAAGGTGTTGGATGGTATTTCTACTGTTTACGAGCAGTTGTATCGCTTACCATCAGGCGAACGGCAAGTTCCTATCGTCATTCAAAGCAATAAAAAAAATGCAATTGGGTCATTGCCGCGTGCGTATAAAAAAACCTTGCATCGAACATCGACAATCGCACATCCCTAGTTGATATCCAGTTGGTAATGCAAACGTTTGTAACGGTCCGGGCCCGCTCCGCCCGAGGCGAACGCTCAGTAAATAACCCTTCATATACTGCGTGCGATACTCTTGTGTACTATATACTATACTCTACAGAGGATTTGTGTATCACTGTGGTAAATAAAAGTAGAGAAATCGGTTAGACTCTTAAGCAATAATTGCACTCATTTATAAGTTACTTGCTCCTCTTTTGGCGTAGCTAGGTTTTAAAATTGCGCAGTTGGTCAAAAAATAAAATAAAAAAAAAATTCATTGAATGCTATTCATATTATGCTTTAGAAATAAATACAGAAGGTTATAAAGTTTACAAAGTTTACAACGAATCAATAGTTAGTTGAACAAACTATATTTAGAGGGAAGAAGGGGTTGAACTTCTAAATCCCCTGGCTGTCTATAAAGTAGAAAATACTAAGCCAGTAAAACTATAATGATTGTCGAAATGTGAGTCGTACAGAAATTTCTTCCGGAAAATATTTTCAAAATAGCCATTTCTTGTAATAATTATTATGAGTCAATATTCTAAATATTTATTTACTTCAACAATAACCAAATATTCCGAAATATGCAATAATTCAAAAGGTCCATAAATATTGAACTATACAAAAACTTATCCCACATGAGTTTATGTGTTACTTCTTAACAGTTTGTATTTTATTAACGTTTTCATTGCGCTAAGTGGCGTGGCTTGTGGCACCCATCCACACATTTTTATAAATCTAGTTTACGCTACGCATTCTAATTTATTTTTCTAGATTTTACAAGTATGGCTAGGTGAAGTGGGCTATTAACTCAAGAGTTGTTCATTTTTTATGTTGGCATTTAAAAATCAAAAGGCTAAGAGCTCGCTCATAGCTTATTGCTACGCAACTTAGAACCACTATGCTAAAGTACACATGAGATCTTTGGTTGTGTCCTTAAAACAATTTCAAACAGTACCCTTATAAAGGCCTCAAATTTTAACCTTTAATAAGTAAATTAAGAATCGTATCCTTTTTAGTCTGTTCGATTCATTTCGATGAATAATGACACGAAAATGATTAAAATCACCTAGAACTTCGATTTCACAAGCCATGGACTGCGACGCACCTTGTGACGTCTGACGACGCGATTGAAGAATTAATGTACTAGGTATATGAATGAATCCCTCCTAGCTGTATTTCGTCCATGTCGGCCAATCTCAACATGACAAATCCGACATGACCGGAGAAAGACCAGGCGCTGGTTTAATGACTTTACATGCTTTTTAAAGCACGGGGGTATCACACGGCCAACTTCCTTACTCAAAGCTGCGTCAGTCGCAGCTGTCAGCAAAATTTTAAGTTGGAAAAACCCAGTCACAATTATTTTTGGCCCGACCCGGGATTCGAATCCAGGACCTCAGCGTGATAGTCGGTCTCGTATATGCATTATCCACAGAGGCCGTCAACCATCACTCACCAGGTACAAAACACCTACAAGTAAACAACTCCACCACCATAATAAATATCACGCATCGTAAACATCCTTTTAAGACGAACATTGCACTAAATTACGTTCTCTTTGACGCTCGATATTAATAAAACCGATCCTGCATCATAGAAGCTTCCTAATTGGAACGTATTCAGCTACCCACACATTGATATTCAAAGGGGTATCATTCAGGATTCCGTGTACTATAGGATATAATTTCTTATTAGAAATTCTAGCTAAATAGTTGTATCAGGGATATAATCAATCAAAACATTGGCTCGAGAGAAATAGTTATAAAATACGAATGGACTGTGCCTTTGAGAATATTAAAGAGATAGAGAAAAATTACATGGTAACAAAGGTAGCCCTGTATTAAGAATGAATGACGCAAGGAAGTTGATAGATACGATCCTTACTTTTCTACGTACTTGGTCAATGTAAAGACAATCATGGCGTTACATTGTGATTAATTAATTTATCCTACTAATATTACAAATGCGAAATTTTGTGAGGATTGATGTATGGATGTATGTTTGTTCCTCTTCCACGAAAAAACTACTGAACGAATTTGGTTGAAACTTTACAGTAATAATGGTTATATATCAAAATAACACATAGGCTAATTTATAATAATTTTATGTAATTTGGTTATAATATATATATCAAGATATACGATATATATATCAAGTAATTCGAAAATAAAATTATTCCGGAAAACTCCTTCACGCGGGCGAAGCCGCGAACAAAAGCTAGTTTATATATAAACAAATGTTTAGACTAAGAAACAAAACACTAATTCGATCAATTCCCAACTTATGATAAGCTCCAAAATGAAAAGGCATTAATTTATTTTCAATAGCATAAGCCACGTTTCAAATTAGATCTCATATAGTAAATAACGGAGATCACAAGGCTCAATTCGGGATGTAAGCATCCAGTGGACGGAATGTGAAACTGCTCGGCTGTTTGTTTGTGGGTGGTTTGTTCCGCTGAAATTCCTCCTTTGTTGCTTACCCACCCGGTTGGGGGTAGTCTTTGTGATAAGAAACCAGCGGGTTATGTGTGACTAGGAAGATATTTTATATTGTATTCTTGCTTTAATACTCGTCGGTAGTGGTTACGCAAGTTCACTGTTGCAATACCTACTATTTTCAAAATAATCTACGTATCAAATTCAATTGCATTTTATTTATTTCCCTCAAAGGATGGCTATATGACGGGCAGGTTAAAAACATTCTTAAATTTTAATACTTCACAGGAAACGGCATATACTTAAAAAAAATGTTAGATAATTCTTCCTTGACTAGATTGTGGATGGCCTAAATTTTTTATAACAGTAGGCAATTTAAAAATGAAGTTGCCTATTCTGACGATCACTGATTCCTACGAGGAACTTATGAATTACTCGATGTTATCAAAAAGACTATACATAATATTATCATTAAGTTAAGATTAGCTGCTTTACTATATGATATTAAAATATATTGTAGTATTAATTAATGTTAGTTGTGCTTGCCTGTAACTGAGCAGTATAATTCGAGTGCTTTTTACTACTCAATGTACAACCCCCTGGCGACCCAACAAAAAAAATAACATCCCGCTATCAGCTTATGACTTAAAACATGTCAAAGCTTAGAATTTGGTGGGCAATAGGTAGGTACATACAGGCTTTGTTACCCTTACATTATGTATTCGCGGACTTGTCTGCCTTCATGTATGTACAGGCGACGGTACATACGTGAGCTTGCCGTGCTTTATAATTTGATACTTATAGCAATATGTGTTAGAGACGTAATACTTGTACTATGTATGCGGAGAATCAGTCTTTTACAAATTCTAGGCAAGAGAAGTTTTGAATACTAAAAAAGTAATTTAAAGATTATGACGAATGTGGGCCTGTCTGCTGTTCTGTTAATTGTAAAGCATATCCTGAGATATTTTTATGATGCGAGATGTGAAACCTAATGGATTTCCGCCATTTTGATTTTCTGACGTCATTTAGGTACCATTCACAACTAAGCCAAACATAATACGAAATACAACATAAATTAAAAATATACATCTACATTTAACAACCTTACATTTAAATCAACAAGAAAATTTAACCATAAGTCAGAACTAAAACACTGAAATTTAGATAATCTGGAGAATATCTGAGATGGCTAATAAGATGGCGGATTGCCAAAACAAGAATTTAAACGTGTGGATTTGAAATAACATCTGATGAAAGCGTAGTTTGCGTAAGCATTTAGAAGTTTTTTTGGAGGCATCTCTAAATAATCAAAAAAGGTTATGATTAATTTATTTTATACTGTTTCATATAATTTTAGTATTTAGAAACGCTTTAAAATGTTCCTTCATAAGTTAAATATTGGAAATAATTTTAGTTATTTTGTTATTTGTTTGAATTTTATTTATTGTTATTGCTGTCTTTATACTTAGTCTGGCCATAAATACTGTTACACTTAATTATAAAAAAATATTACATTTGAATTTCGAATCTGTCATTTTTATACGATTGTTCATTGTGTTTTCTCATTTTGGCGCCAATACATTGTAAAATATTTTGCGATATTAAAATGGTGTGGGGTGATAAAGAGAACCGAATCGCTGTGATAGCATTACACAAAGTAGGTATGGAGCCAAATGCAATTTTTAAAACTCTCCATACACTTGGTATTAGTAAAATGTTTGTGTACCGGGCTATTAATAGGTACAATGAGACCTCCTCTGTTTGTGACAGAAAAGATCTGGCCGTCCACGTAGTGTTCGTACGAAAAAGGTGGTCAAAGCAGTAAGGGAAAGAATTCGAAGAAATCCTGTCCGAAAGCAAAAGATTTTATCTCGGGAAATGAAGATAGCACCTAGAACCATGTCGCGTATTTTAAAAGATGACTTAGGACTTGCAGCCTATAAGAGACGCACTGGCCATTTCTTAACTGATAATTTAAAGAAGAATAGGGTGGTAAAATCGAAACAACTACTGAAGCGGTACGCAAAGGGAGGTCACAGAAAAATTTTGTTTACGGATGAGAAAATTTTTACAATTGAGCAACATTTTAACAAACAAAATGACCGTATTTATGCTCAAAGCTCTAAGGAAGCTTCCCAATTAGTCGACAGAGTGCAACGTGGACATTATCCGACTTCAGTGATGGTTTGGTGGGGTGTTAGCTATGAAGGAGTGACTGAGCCATATTTTTGTGAAAAAGGTATCAAAACATCGGCACAAGTGTATCAAGATACCATTCTTGAGAAGGTAGTTAAGCCCCTTAACATCACCATGTTCAATAACCAAGTATGGTCCTTCCAGCAAGACTCGGCGCCGGGTCATAAAGCTCGGTCCACGCAGTCTTGGTTGGAATCGAACGTTTCGGACTTCATCAGAGCTGAAGACTGGCCGTCGTCTAGTCCCGATCTTAATCCGCTGGATTATGATTTGTGGTCAGTTTTAGAGAGTACAGCTTGCTCTAAACGCCATGATAATTTGGAGTCCCTAAAACAATCTATACGATTGGCAGTGAAGAATTTTCCCATGGAAAGAGTGCGTGCTTCTATTGATAACTGGCCTCATCGTTTAAAGGACTGTATTGCAGCCAATGGAGACCACTTCGAATAAGCTTTTATATTTTTAATTGTTTTATATTTATGTATTAAACTGACACACTGTAAAAGTAATAAATGTTATTTGCAGTTAACAATTTTCTTTTTTCTTTATTACAATATTTATGGCAAGACTAGGTATTATTAAATTTAGAGTCAGGTTATATTGTTAGATGTAAGTGTTTTGGCCAAGTGCTGTAAACTTGCATTCTATTTATAAATAAATAAATAAATAATAATTTGGTGAGGATACTACAAACTACAGAGAGATACATTTCTGAAACTCTACATAAATATCTAGGTATAAACAAAATTCCAAACAGCTTAAAATACAAAATGAAAATATCAAATTATTTTATCAAAACATTTCAAATTATTTCAGCAGCATAATGGAAATACGATTCATGACATCTTATAAACTCCATATTTGCGAACATAAACGCTATAATACATTGCCAGTTCACCCCCAATTTCTGTCGAGATCAAAGCGAGGTAAAATTACAGAAGGGTCCCGTTAATATCAATAGTTTTCAAAGTGGTTACCAATAATTTCTGTCTTCTGCGCAATCCTGAGATCCGATTATTGAAACCATTCGAGATTAACATTTAACGAATTAATGACATAGGTTATTCATGAAATGAAGGTTGGACTTAATAAAAATCGTTCATATTTACTTCGTGTTACTTATTATACTTACTTATTTTTAAAAACATGTTATAAATCTTTATAGTATCTTTAATACTTCAAGATTGAAGATTCAAGATTATTTATGTATCAAACATGAGTATACACACGAAGCATGCAAGTTATTCAATATAGGTAGAATGATGTTTGGCCTTTATGGCGTACCAAATATATTATTTTTTTAATAATTTTCACTTACAATGCAAAATAAAATTTTTATAGTTTCATGTCAAACAATAGAATTATATAAAACTTTAAATGACCAGTAAAATACATACTTCAAAATGTATTATTTTTTTTTTCATTAATTACATATTTCTAAATTGATTACTTAGTAGTTACTACAATACTAATGAGCATATTAATTATTACTATTACGAAATGTAGTTACTGTAAAGCGAGCAATGAAATCTCTATAGGTTTCCATAATTGACACACCGGCGCTGCTGCCGGCAGCACAAAGTGAATTTCAATAGTTCTAAGTTACGCGCGTATGTACCAAACTTAAGCTGCCGAGTGGCGAACTAAATGGATTATTCTACAAATTGAACCAATTTTAGCAAATTGAATATGTAATTGTGAATATTTGGTGAGTTTGACCTTAATGATCATAAAAATTATGATTTATTATCAATCATAAATGTTATAATAATTACCGCAACTATTTGTAATTAGTTTGCTGGTGGGATATATTTTGTATCCGCCCGGATAGCGACCACCGTATACAACGTATTAACCCTGCCATAGGGGCCCACGTAAGTGTGTCGCGTTCCGGGATCAGCCTGTGTACACTCGGTTCCAACAGGCCGGCAAATTTATGTCGACTGTCGAGGGGTAATCATTTCTCGTCAGTCGACGTTCTATTGGACCCCACTCCACTTACCATCAGGTGCATGGGGACAACTTAGCCGTGTACGTAAAAAAAAAATACGTAAGAATAACTAACCTATAATTATCGATCAAATGGAGTATTTTCCGATCATAAACATGTGAAATCAAAAAATATATTAGAATATTTACCTAGGCAATATTTTAAACTAGTTAAACCCTCTATAATTGTATAACTAGAACACGTTTTTGCTGCTCCGCTTCATGTATTGATGCTGTTTTGATATATTTTATAGATGGAACAAAACCAATAATTACTTTTAAATCCTATTTTAACGCTTAAATCATAAATTTCCTCCATATTATTTTGAAAAAAAGTACGAAAAATAATATATTTACTGTAAATGGGTGTGGCAGTCCGCCAGTCGGAAAATGTGAAGTTTGTGTCAAATATGGCGATAGACTCCCCCTTTTATCATTGTGTTGAAATAAAATTGACATCTACCGTAAGAACAAGCGTACCTTCCTTCATGAATATAAGCAATGAAAAAAGGTAATGTCTCTATTTCTTACCGACGTCAAAAAAATGGGGAATATTCTCAATTCAACGTCTACTTTTTTGTGTTTGTTACCTCAGAAATCAGTCATTTATTAAACGATTACAAATTCTTCTTTTATTTAAAAATACATACTTCAATATAAGTCCCGAAGAATTTCTAAACCGAAATAATTCTACATACTTATTCAATACAAATAAAATCATATTTCACCGTACATAAACCTTAACTTTCATTTCGATAAGTACATACATGCTAAATTGAGCACAAGTAACTAAAGGGGTGGCAGGGGAGCGTCGGGGGCGTACGGAACTTGCTTAGATAATCTGCATACATTAAACTAAGGCCAAACTAACGCCGCCGTAGCTTGATGAAGGAACTTCGCGGATTCGCCTGCGGTCTAATTACATGGGGGTGGGTCATGATTTTGAAGTATACGTATACTTGGTGATATGTCTTGGAATATTTAGTGTGCTTGGGTATTTGATTGTGATTTAATAGCCTAATCGTCTAGGAGATTATGATGGATTACCGTCTAAAACCTAAGCCGCTGTTAAACCGACTAAGACGATCGTTTAGTAAATTTAGCTTTTAGCGTTTTGAAATAAGGTTGTTTTTGAAATATGGTTTAAGAACATATTATACTTACATAATTTTAATTCTATTCATTTTAATGTGTATTTTGTTTCTGAAGACATTCAGAATAGATCAGAACCTCGTGGGACATGCAAAATAAATACAAAAATACCATTTATTCCATATACTTTAAAACATAGATTATAAGTATGGAATTGTGATGCATTCGTGCAGGCAGCTCAAAAGGATATCCGCGGCAAGTAAACGGTGTGTTTACCCGCCTTGAGCCGGATTACCCGGAGTCTGCCGATATATCCCGGAACCGGGACATCGATCCCGCGGTTTAAAATTTCATATTATATTTAAATAAGACAATCTTGGTGAGTTTGAAGTCTTCGGTGGTGTGCCGTTGTTTGTTGTACTTTCTTCATATTCATCACAGGGCTCTATATAAGTATATCGTTGAAAAAATCGTTGATATTAATGATTCTTCAATCATCGGTATTGTAGATAAGCAATGGTGATAGCTCATCATGAAGTGATTTGCTTTTTTGGTTGACCTTCGTTGGTTTGATGCCAATTCTATAAAAAAGATATTTTTTCCAAGTTCAGTTATTCTATGATTGGAACTGTTATTGCGCTTAACTTATTTCCAAATAAGAACAAATGTATAAATATGTTGTTGTTAATAGTGCAAGCTGTGTTTATATATATAACGTTGCATATAGTAGCCATATATCTTATGTTTGCTCTTATTAAAGTTTATTTTATGTGACTAGTTTTATGAACAAATAAACAAAAAATAGCAGCAGTATATTCTTATAAGACAGACTAAAAATGGTATGAAAATTCTGACATTCTAACAGCGTTGTCGATCAAGAACAAAGTTTAGTTAAACTCAGCCTAGTTTTGTTCGAACCAATGAATTGAAAACCAACGCTGTGAACTGAAACAAGTGTGAAGCCAATTTGATATCTTTGAAAAATCTTCCAGTCTATGAGTAGTAATTTCTTCTCAACTTCATTTGTGGATAGATTGATCAGCTAAATATTAAGTTTTTTGAATTGATATGGTACAACCAAGTACATTCCTTTAAATATGTATTGCATAGTTTTGTCGTAGAAAGACTACAAAAAGCAGTTATTGCAATAGAAAACTTGAAATGTGTTTACTTTTCTTCGGCTCAAAGCTATAGCAACCAGACATTTTATAATCCCTTGCTTTCGTCTTATTTTACGCAACATAAAGATATAAAAATAAAATGAAAGTAGATGCAAATTGAAAAATGTATGTAAAAATCTTATTCTTATCAGATTTCGGGTCCTCATAAGTTTTAAGTTAATTTTGTTTGACACTACGGTATTAAACGGGTAATATAAATAGTAGCCATTTTGTTACCATTTATTTAGGAACATAGATTAAAGATGTCTTTTGTATTTAATCGCCTAATACATTTATGTGACGAATAACATTTACTAAGAAAACAATACCTGTCATAGTTTTCTGTTAACCCAGTTTACGTCTAAAACTTAAAGCAAAACTACTTAGATTTTAACATAAGCTATTCTGGATCCAAACATTAATATCCAAATATTCTCCTTCCAAAGCACAACCGCACAATAAATTAGAACTCGCGATCAAAGTAACGTATCGGGGCGTAATTAGAGCTGGTGGCGGTTTACGTGGTAGTAAACTTGGGCAGTTACTGTACCACCACTAACGTAAGTCGGCAACAGCTTGCGAGTGACTATAGTAGGACGATATGGAGGTTAGAACATGTTATATCGTAGAATATGGTTTAAACCTTGTTGCTACTAGAATAGGGTCGAATGTTTTCAGTACGTATCGAGAAAAAACAGTATAGTTTTGTTTCAATGTTTAATATTCGATTAACAAGTCATTATGGGTATTTCTTATTGTGATTTATGATCACTGGATGAATAATGGTTATTTATCCAATAGATCTCAGGGCAAGCTACCTGTTTTTTTCTTTATTAATTTCTATTTAATGGTCATTATCCAATAACCCATGTAGGTACCACTAACATACATTAAAAATTACGCTCTAGAAAATATGTAATTCCTAATAACATCATGTTCCATTCCTTTATGAGTTTTATTATTTTCAAAATACTGTCTATAATACCATAACCATACCATGTCAATTAACTTTTTTTTGGTCTAAATAGTTATGTTCACACCCAAATAATGTAATTTACTTCTTTAAATAAGAACTGATTATTACCCATGTTACAAGAAATATGTTTGCTATTCCTAATATAATTATTATCTGTTTTTAATGCTGTAAAATAAATAATACAGCCAACCTACTTCCACACAAAATTAAACTAAAAACAACGCCAATCACATTGACATGCGAAACGTATTCAGGACAAGCCCGTCTTCCACTAAACCGTTCTAAACAAATAAACAAACATCGTAGCAAGCGATCGCACATGTCTCCCGCAAGACAAATAGGTACTTTCTACCCCTGCCTCCCCTCCAACCCCCCGTCCATCTCGCGAATGCTGACAGCTGGTATTCACCTGGGGGTACAAAACACCCGACGGTAAATTCCCTTGAAATGTCTTTGGTTATGTGTATTTAAGCTTAAATTAAACTACGTGTAGGTACTGTTTTGATTGAACGCGTGAGTTTGTGTTGTTTTATGTGGGTTAAATTAATTATCGGATTATTTGATTTTGAATGTTTTGAAAGTCTGTTTGATTGGGATTTTTGATGGTAGATCCATTTTTTGGAATATTTATTTACATATTCTTTGTAGATAATAAATAATTAGTAATTATAAAAAAAACTAAGATTCGATGATTTTGAGAAAATAACTAAAATCGGCATTCAGTTGATACAGACAACCAAAGTTTATCAGTTGGGACATCTTCTGTTGCAATAAGAATATACATCAACTATTTAAATTAGTCGTGTAATATCTAATTAGATAAACTATTTAGAATCCCTTTTCCAATAAGATCTCCATTAAACCTTATTGCGACATCTACTGGCGAGTAGTAAATAAATATCGATTCTTATTTTGTTTCCAATTTACTTTATAGATGGCGCTACTAAACTATTTTACAATAACGGGGAACAAAAACTTTAAAAAATATAAATTGATAATTTGCTTCTGAAAAATACGCATAATACTTATAATTAGATCACATGATACGTTAACTAAAACTTAAATACTAAATTATCGAATATTAATATCTATAGATACACAACTCAAACTCGTTTTAAATTTGAACGACCCAAAAACACCCAACCAAAAACCAAGACTTTACTTTTATTCCTTCACTTCCCACCTAAAACGTAACAAAGCGCCTTAACTCCCCTACGTCCTTCCATCAGCGGTGATTGATAAGCCGAGACTCACAGCGACCTACTGAGGATAATCTCAGATTATAGCCTTTTGCGTCGCTCAAAATGGCGACGGTCAGTAAAGTCTACTTTTATGTCCCAAATTCACTATCGTATGTAAGAATGTAGTTTACTTGAATAAATGTATTACCTGCTTTTGAATCTATTTGATTTAGGTAGTAGGATATTACAAGTCCAATTTGCAGCGTAACGTCAGTTAGTAAAATTATCTAAAATTCGGGGCGTTACCAAATACATTCGCTTAATCAAAAATGATCGCTATTTTTTTCTAATTTGGTAATAAATAAAAATATTTTTTAAAAAATTATCAACTATACATCTAAAATTGATTGTTAAACGGCCTAACAAACCATAAACTTAAGAAGGGATATTTTTTTGCTACTTGAAAGCCGGTCAATGTTTTAAAATATACAAATGAAATCACGACTTCGATTGTCTCGCGGATTAATTTACTTCCCACTATTCTCTATTGTAAATCGAAGACGCTCGTCACTTCTTGATTATTGGTAATTCCCTTGCCAATTACCAGTGTAACAAAACAATACTTTGCAAGCTTTAAGAGAGACGACATAATAAGACTTAACATCTCAGGATGGCGAGCGCAGTGGAAAACCGAACAATACTTTGTAATTCGAGGTATTGGATGGTGTCTCTACTGTTTGTGGGCGGTCGTATCGGCGTATCGTACGGCGAGGTCGTCCCGTCATTCAAAGCAATAAAAAAAGTCGAAAAATTTATAAAAAAAACACTCAGCAGTTACATAGACATACCTTACACATCCTTTGTTATATAAATTGGGTATATTGAAATTCTTTAAATATTTATTTTTTTATCAAACTTTATGTATAAGGAGTATAAAGACGGACTTAACGCTGAAGGTATTCTCTACCAGTCAACCTTTAGGTGGCGCAGAGACTTAAGAAGGTAGGTGCACACAACGAGAAAAGGTAGTGGAGATCTTCTTGATTCTTTTTAATGTAATTTTCATATCATACCAGTGCTTAGTAAGCAGACTCGTACATAATGTTGCAATTTTATTAAGCTCGTTTAGTTTCTTAACTGCTGGTATGCCATTAATAAATGAATAAATAAATAATAATTATCAAAACAGATGCTCTAAGTGAGGCATGATTGTAAGGACGTAGTGGTCTTTAAAGATAAAGTGCAGTGAGCCACGAAAATTAGCTAAACAAATTCAAAACGCCACACATTAACTTCAACCGAAATATTCCTTTTTATTTATCTAAAATAAACGCTTTAAAGTTTATTTATGTGAAGAATAACTATTTTTGATAATAACACAAAAGTTTAAAAACTTCAACCAAAATATACGTTTTTATTTATCTAAAATAAAAGTTAATGCTTTAAAGTTTATTTTTTTGAAGAAAAGCTATTGTTGACAAAGGCACAAAAATTAAGGTGATATGAATTTTTTCATTTTTTCAGCTTTTATGGTCGCTGTACATTAATTAGTAAAATGGTCAATAAATACAAAATATATCTACGGGTTAAAACAACCTTGCAGTGACGAAAGGTCCATCCAACCCGATTCCTACCGGCTTCCTTTATGTAGAATCTAATTATCATTAGAACGATTTTTATACTACATTTATGCATATTAGTATATATATGTTGTGTCGTATTTCACCTTTCGCCACTGCAACCTTGCCTATGTTTAACCCAATTTATCTTGAAAACCTCGACCTATATACCTCGAATTAAGACCTTATGTACTTACACATTCAGCTTAAAGTAACGAATCGTGCGCGTCTTCACTAAAGCTTACCTTCTAACATTATTGATGACTAAAACAACCCCCCTCACCCCGCGCGCAACCTCCCCCGCCCGCCGTGGCCGCGGACCCGAAATACGAAGTGGGGTCAAACGGTAACGTTTACCTACAATCCGAATGTCTCGGACGTTAGGTTTTGTTGGAATTTGTGTTTTAAATTGTAGTGTTAAGGTTTAGTTTGTGTTTGCTGTAGTTGTCCTTAGAGGCTGAAGTCGCCGTGCTAGTATGAAGATCGGTATAGGAAAAGTCAGTAAGGAATGTATCTGCACCTCTATTTAATTTTCTTAAAATGCATATTTTACAAAAGTGTTCAATAACGGTTTCATTTCTCCTTCTATTTTTTTGTTTCTTATAGGAGATATATTTTTTTTCCAAACATGTACAGTATTATTTTATTATCTAAACTTCTAATTCCCAATGCTTTTTTTATCTAAAACTGTTGGAACCCAGCCATAATTGTTTCCATCACCTAGACAGTTCAGAATATAAACTAAAGCATGGAACCACAGCTTAAAATCTGTCTATGTCCAACAAAACTTTTTTTTAGTAAAGTCGACCAGAGACAAGATCGTAGCTTCTCTACTACACATTTAGCATACACCGTCACGTGGGAGTAAGAGGGTTACCCCCCAGGTGGTCGGGCAATTTTACCACGTTAGGCTGTGACGGTCGCCTGTAATTTTGGGGCCTAATGCGCCTATTCCTATTTTAAGTTACCCTCGGCTTAAGTACGGGCTGGCGCGCGAGATAACGCTATGTATAGCTGTCGATGTACGGTTTTATGATACGTGTGTACGTGGGCTAGGGTTTGCGTAGAGTTTGTATGGAAATTTTAGTGTTGGCTGGAATGGGTCGGTGCGTTCGAAATTTAAAAATGTTTAGTGTTTAAAAATTTATGGAGCTCTTCCTTTTTCAAATTACTAGATTGAGGATAGTTTGGAGTGAATTAACGCTATAATTAAATATAATTATCGAAGTACAGCTTTTTTTCTCTCTCTTTAGCGAGGCGCGGACAATATACAGTTTTATGACACGTGTGTACGTAGCCAGCATTTGAGTAAAGTTTGTATGAAAGTTTTAGTGTTGTTTGGATTGGGATGGTGCGTTCGAAATTTAAAAATGACAATGTTATTTTAACGATTTTTAATACCAATCCTTTTTTAAATTATTGTATTAGGAACATGAAATAAGAGGCTTGCGCGAAAAAATAGTTTTTAGATGTCGATTGTGTTAACAGGAGTGTTAAGACCATTCGAAATTTAATTTATAATATTATGTAGATTAGTTTCTTGGAGTGTTATTTTTACCAATGACAGAGTTTAGACTTAGCTTCGGGCAAGCAAGCTAGAAAAACTCGATGCGGCGTTTTATCATACTTGTACACATGAGCTAGAACTTTCGTGACATTTGTATGGATTTTTTATTAGGTGTGTAATATAATTAAAATATTTTACAGTTTTGGTATTGATCATATTATGAAGTGCCATTGATAGAATAAGAATTCACTTGTTTTTTATTACTTATTTAGGGATGCATACATCATAGTTGCATTATTACATTAGACATTTATCCACCGCGCGATATGAGAGACTCCATACCACCTCAGAGCTCAGATATCCCTTCTAATTTCAGAGGCAAACACATTGCAGAACAAAGTATAATGTTAGAGACAGGATTTTAATCTTGGGTTTAAGCGTATACATTCATCTAATTATATTTTTGCATTTAAAAAAATGAAATAAAAAGGTGAAACCTGATAAATTAAGGAAATATTAACGGACTAAGAAGTTTGATTGGTTAACCTAGAGAAATAGAGTACACATTTGTTTGCTTTAAATATCAAGAATTGTTTAAAGAAGAGTATTTAATACTGCAAATAAAATTCCACTTTAGAAATATTGACTTAGATTATAAAATTATTTAACACTCATGAATCTATATAAATCATTAATAGTGTTACTTAAAATTAACAAAGAAAATCAAATATTCTCCTTCAAATTAAAAAACTTTTTTGAATTCCTAGATAATGGTCAACTTACTATCAGGATACTCGAATGCTTTGTCCGCATTATATTTTAAAAAATATAAACAATACAAAACACATTCTATAACACATATCTACAGTTAACTTAAAACTTAAATACAATCTCACATTGAGACAAGGGTAGATTGTACCCGGTCGGAATATAAATCGGAGTTGTAAAAGTTTTGTGCGCGGGTTAATTAATTATGGCTTGGACGGAACAACAGATTTCTCATTATTATTATGTGCTGTTTGTACCAAAACGCAACAGAAGTTGTTTCGATTGTTAAATTAGATATTTTTATGATTATATAGAACAAATTCTTCATAATTTTTAAATCATGCAGATATTACAAAATAGTTCATAAATAGCAATTATGTTTTATAGGTCAATGTAGGATAATAATTTATTGTTCTCTAAACTATTTTAGCTATTAATATAAAAATGTGTCTTATTAAAACGTAATAAGAGGGAAAATGATCGAGTTCAAAAATAAAAAATACCTATAAAATTAATTACAAAATTAATCATGTTGAGAACGTAACGCAACAGGTATGTGATGTACCGACTGTACCGCAATCACCACACCTCGCCGTCTGACAAAAACCAAAAATTAAACAACGTCCTTTGTTGGCGAAAACGCTAAATTGAGGAAATTTCCATCCATTCTACAGCCAGGCGTCATCCGCGCCTAAACCCCGCTTCAATTTCAATAGCGCCCCCTACATACTCCCTACACCCTTTAGGACGCCCCCTTATGTCACCTCTCCCACTCTGTCATACGCGAATCCTTTATGTTAGAGATAGACGGAGCTACCTACAGGGCCGGTCCGAAAGTTAGACATATATTATTGTATTATACGGCCGTAGGTGGTGCGGGGGTGAAGATTGATGCCGCGGGGGCGCGCGGGGGTAGTTTCGGCAACCCTATGGCGAACGTAACGAAATTTGCGTCACGCACGAATGTGTGCGTCGGGTACGTGTAGGGCCATTCTTTTTGATGTAATGGTTAATTTTAAATATCGAACGTGGACTTTTCGGTTAGGTTTATAAAAATAAATTGTGTCTATAAAAATAAACGAACATTTTTTATAAAAAGAATAAATAATTATAAGTTAGTACGAACAGTGATAGTTTAAAAATTTGAATTTAGAATTTTAACTTATCATCAGTAGTGTTTCTGAACCGTTTGAGTGTTTTAGAGTGTTTAACGTAAAAAGTTGTTTACAGAATAGCCCGCTTCACGGCCTCATATTTCACTTGAAGGAAATTAGGTGGAGGAATTAATTTTCAAGTTTTCAATATAGAGAGGAAAAATTGGCTCGTGTGGATATTCATGGGGCCTCAACGAAATTAAAGATCTGTAAGGTTTCAAGCCATTCCACCTTTTTAGTTCAAATACGTGGGCATACAAATTGAATACGAATGTTATAAGTCTTCTATCGTATCTTATCTGGTTGCTTTTAATTTAATGATGGAGCTCTTTGAGATTTTATTTTCCTGCTGTCTATTTAGATTGCAAAATAAATACAGTCTTTATATAGCTCGATGTTAAATCGATGAATCAGAAAAAGTACAATAATTATTTAAAAAAAATTAAGGCATCAAAATAAGAAACCAAACTACTCTGAGAGTAAGGTACACAGGATAATTTTGACATTGCGTTACTAAATGAAACCATATACTTATCTACTTGGAAATAATACTTTATAATAAGTTACTTGAGCCGTAGATATATAAAAAAGTGTAAGTTCCGAACATAATAAATATTAATAAAAAGTAATTTTATTTTTACGCGCCCTAATGCCATTACTACTACTATAAGAGAATTCATCGCAGCGGCAACAGCATACTTTTAATCAGAAATATACTCAGGCACACGCCATATTCGCATTAACCTACAAAATTATCAAAAAACTAAACCAGGATTTTGGTGAATATATTCGTTATTAATGGATGATTTTTGACACAATGTCAGCAAAGGTGAAGACGAGTATGTGTTTCATTTAGTAACGCTAGTCAAAATGACCCTGTATGTTTTATTCAGCCGTCTTCGTGATAGGCAGTTATTGGAGACGAATAGAAAGCAAGATTATATTACTAAAATTTGCTTCTATATTTTTATGTTCCTAGTTTTAGTACATAAAATATAAAATCTGTAATGAAAGTATTTACTGAAAATATTAGTATTTAAATATATTATAAGATTTTGAAACAGAATGTATTCACTTTTGGACGGACACTAGCGATGATTTTCAAATAGGTTCATAACATTTCCAAACAATCTAGAATATTGGCATATTGACTGAAATCACATAAAGTAACTCACTTACTGGCCCGTTTAAAACAAACTATAATTAAATCAATACTTTTGGACCTAACTTAAATAAAATAATAATGAAATCCCTTTTATTTCTTGCTACATAAGTTACAGAATTGAAAACATTGATTACAATTACAATTTTACTAAACCTAACCTAACATTTGGAATTAAATTAAAAACTACGCTAAACACTTTTTAGCGATATATCGCTAGTGACAGTCACGCTTAAAATAAAAGTAAAAGGAACAATATCTCGGCAGTAACAGTTACATTCATAATAAGAATAACCGACAGTCACTTTATCTACCTTTTCAATGAACTTTGTGATATTTGTCATTTATTTTCATTTCATTTATATATTTAATTTCTTATTATTCGTATGTTACATACATTTTATGCCTTTATATTAAACAATATAGTTTTAGAATTAAAGATAACTGTGTATATTATTTAATTAGAATAAAAGATTATTTAATAAAAATAGCTTAATCTAAAAGTCAGCATTTAAATAGCCACTTAAACAATAACTACTAACAAAATCCAAACATTGCAATTTCTACATATTACACATGTCACAAAACGCAAACGCAAAAAACAACGTAACCGCGCACTTCACAATCTAAAACAAACCCAACGGTAATTTAAAGATGAACAAAAATGATATTGAAAAGTTCAAAGTCAGGAAACACCATTGTGCTAATTACGCGGCAGACGGCGCGCTTTCGCTTTCGTCGGCGGTCGTTTTAATTATTTTTTCCTCCGCCGTCTCGGCGTCTGGGAGCTGCGCGAAAAATTCGCGACAGAATAGGGTAGGTGTGATATTTTAATAAAGTATTGTTTTATATTAGAACGACTCAAACAAAACTAAAACTAATCCCACTATCCTTGCGTACCCACATAAATCGAAATATAATAAATCAGCATTAAGTACAAATTTATAAAAGGCTCTATATCATAGTTATGTTTGCTTACTAATTATTAGTTGGTAGACTTGGAAAATATGAAAATTGCGTGTTAATTTGTGAGTGTTGTGTGCTCCTATAATTGGTACACACATCAAATGTGAGTGCTGTTGGAGAACCTTATTTAAATAAATAAATAAATGTATCAATCGGTGCTACGTAAATCATTCCTTGGATCCCTATTTATTTTTATATCGCGGTTTATGTTGTATTATTTTCTAAGTAATTTTTATCGCTTCATGGAAAATACTATTATTAACTCTACATAAAGAAATCTTGAAAACTACTATTGTCAACTCGACATGAAAAGTTTTTAAATAAGTTGTTACAGGTAGCACGTGGTGTTGCTTCATAATTTGAATACCTATTGATATCCACAATTGGGTTTAATGGGTGTATTGGCCTCAGGGTTTTTATTTTTTTTATTTTCGGCCATAACATAAGTTTGCTGTTTGTTAAATTGGTGTTTTTTATTTAAAGTATTTTCTAACAAATTGCAATCTGAAATTAATTAAATATGGAGCTTTTTGTGAAATTTTTGTAGACATACCAAATATATTTTTAACTCTAAAACGTAGTCACATATTATGTGATCTGTATCTTTTACGGATATATTTTAAAATGTCTTACATCTCTATCAGTTTTAATAAACGAATCATGGTTAATGTCTTTACGTAATATCGAATACTCTTCTCACCCAGAACCTAGAAACAATTGAACAACGCTCTTGTCCCTATGTCGTATCCCCTCACACCTTTCGCCCGCGACGCGAAGTTCGCGCTCCGCTCAATCTTTGATACTTTCTTCGTGCATTTTTTTAGCTCGCCTTATTAATGAAAAGTAGGTTACTAACTTGGTACGCTTTAAGAATGAAAGTTACGGCCACCTTGCCGTAGGTCGATGAACTCCGCTCAGCTGTCTTTTGTTTTGTCTCCTTTGCCACGTGTTTTAAAAACAAAACAACTGAGCTTCGATTTAGTTTGGATACGACAGTTCTACCATGAATGGCTGAGCTGCTATGGATGTGGTCGGAGATTCTTCTCTATAATTTCATAATAAGATCAATGTGTTGTAAATATTCTAAACTGTTTTGTATTTTTTTATTGTAATGCAAGTCGTTAAACAACGGTCTGTCTTGTTAAATTAGTAAACGACATTAGTAGCATAAAGAAAAAGCAATTATACCTAAATTCACTTATAACAAATAATTTTAAAAAATCCTTTTCCTACACAAAAAATAACAAACCAAATCATGTAAACAAAAATTACCGTACAACACAAACCAAACCGTAGCAACATCATTAATTATCTATTAAAAAATAATCCTTCTGTATGTCAAAACCCATTGAGCCACGGTGAGAGGACACGGGATTACGTGGCATAAAACCCATAAAAAACGCGCCAAACAAATAATGGTAACCCTCGATCGCCACTGTGGGTACTACCGACCATAAAAAACTATGAATGAACGTCACGTAACTTATAAATAGTACGCCAATGTTTAACTTTGTAACTTTTATTGGGTTTTGTTTTGTTTTTGCGTGTTTTTTTTTTTTTTTTAATTGTGATTGTTTTATAAGCCAGGTATATATAAACACAAATTGGGTGCGATGTCGAATATGTAAAAACAATTGAAAACATGAGAGTATTAAGCATTTTGTGTTCCAACTTTGTTTTTTATTTAGAAAATTAAAAATTGCATTTAAGGCGATACCTCAAGGTCCATTTTCATACATTTTGTTTCGGCTTTAATCTGGGTAACTAAACAAGTATTGGCAAATAAAGAATTTAAATTCACGTCTAGTTAGTGATTAGTTCTCGCAGTTGAAAGAAAAACGTAAAAATAATTAATAATCATGGATATTTCGGCCTTTAAAATTTCGTCATATTAAATTTTAAAGGCCGAAATATCCATGATTATTAATTATTTTTACGTTTTTCTTCAACTGCGAGAACTAATCACTAACTAGACGTGAATTTAAATTCTTTACTTGCCAATACTTGTTTAGTTACCCAGATTAAAGCCGAAACAAAATGTATGAAAATGGACCTTAATATAAAATTATTTTTTGTACCTGGCATTAACCTATTTCTTAGAAACTATTTACGTACGAAAAATAGCTCCATACCTAAATATTATTATTTTTGTTTAACGCCTCCATTTAAAATAATTGAATAATTCACACTCACCTTTCACCTTAAATTTGACACTGTATAGCCGTCAGTGCTCAATACCATTGTTATTTTTTTATCCAACGGTCCACTTGGTTCCGTTATGAACACCTTTGCCCTACATCTTGTGACCCTAAGGAAATACACGCCTCAGGCCATACTCAAATCCTCCTGAGAATGCATGCATAATAATCATCTCATAAAAACCAATCTCGTGTTACCCTCACAAAAATCCCTTTGGGTCACCCTTTGACAATCTTGGGGTGATATTTTTTATTCACACTTCCTTCAAAAACGCATATGCAAAAAGGACTGTTATTTTCTTCGGATATTGTGTCGGAAATAATAATAATATGCATAATGGAAAGGATTAAAGGCTAAAGGTTCTGTTGGTGACATTTTTTTCTGTTCCTGTCACCTTGTCGGCGTCAGATGTTTTTGAAGTTACGTGTTGAATTGATTTAATAATATGCATTTGGATGCAAGCTGACGTACCGATATTTATTGATAAGTCGGGATTCATTGTACGCGCGTTCGATAGGGTTAAATTAAGGTGCGATTAAGTAAAAAAAAACTATTGTTAAACATGTACTGTAATGTTATGCAAATTGTTACCATTAAAAATCCGATATTGTATTTCGTTTCATTATTCGTACTGTATTGATTGAAGCTACAATTTGCATAGGTGTATATACGTTGAATTGTATAGTATATACATGACTGTACAAAGGTTAATAAAATATATCACAACCACGAATTCATTTTCATTACAGTGTAATACATTTATTATTCCGAAAACTTTATTTCGTCCTTGATAAATGCTAAAGGGCAAATCGAACCAAAGCCGCAATTGAAATATATTACGTCAAAAAAAGAAAAAAATGTACTTATATACACTTTCTCCGCAATCTCATGCAATGTAAATTCATTGACGGTTAACCCTCGAACGCCGTAGGTGTGAATCCGACCCGACGCGTTGCATAAAACGCTCGACTGAAGTGGCCCAGCCCGCCAAGGCGTGCTAACAATGCACGCGGCAGCTATCTCGGCATGCAGGCTCTTGACTCCAATCAAATAATTACTGCCCTACGGTCGAACGTACCCTCCAAATTCAACATGGCCGACAAATTGAACATTTCNTGATTAACATACGGTGAAAATAAGATATGGTTTTGTGAAGGCGCTTACAAAAGGTTTATTGTTTTTGTTGGACTTTTTTACGTGTTTTGTTTTAAGGCCAGTTTTGATAAACGGATAGACACCGCAAATAAGGAGTTTAGTTATACTGGGTTATTTTTATTACTACACAATGTTACCAACGTGATGCAAGCCATAAAAACATTACACCCTTTACACGCCGCACATCCCGAATAACAATGGGATGCAGATTCAGATTGTCTAAAGATAAATAATACATTTTGATTTATAATAGAAGTAAAAAAATACTCTTCATTTATCGAGAATGCATAAATAGACCCTATTATTCGACATCAGGAAGTGCAAAATATGGGTGTAACTTTTTTATATCCGTTCAATACGTGTCAGAGCGGGTTGACTTACGAGGGACGGCGTTTTTTATTCCGTCACTACAGTAGTGCGTTTGAAATAGTTCAAAAATATTTAACGGATGCATTCAACAGTGATTTGATTTATTCCAATGACATGCAGATGTAAGAGTTCTCGTTAGATTTATTTGACTGCTGTTTTTCCTTTGATATCGCTTTACGCATGATTGGTCATGTCGATTGGTAGTTAGTGTGCATTATTCAATGTTTGCGAGTTGCGAGGGTGACGGATGATTTTTCTACCCGCATTGATTTTATATTAAAATATTTATGACTAGTTCGTACGGGTTGGATGCAAATTGAAAGCGTAACCAATCACTATAAACAAAAACACTAAGATTTTTTTTAATAAAAATAATTATAATCATTAATAACCTCTAAGGTGATAAAAAAAATAAATCTGTTTTGCACCTCTAAATGCAAAAAACGTTGCACAAATCCAAAGCTCAGAAACGCAAATTTGTTATCTAAATCCTAGTTTGATAAAGCCCCTAATCTACATAATAAAAAGAAGCGTCCGGAAACACAAATGCAGTGATAATGCCACAATGGATGGAAAGACCGCGGCGCACCGGAAGGGTTGCTATTGTCTGAACTTACAGCTCCAAATTAATGAGCGCCTGCAAAAAATGTTGCACAATCGCGTCATACGATCTTTTTGTACGGCACTCAAACTTTTGACGTCGCACAGGTGTTAAAAATTTTGTTCCTATTAAGTTTACTTGAGTGGTATTTTTCACAAGTCCAAAATATACTGTTTAAAAGTAGCTATTAAAAGAATTTGGATAAAAAGTAAAAAATACTTCTAAATAATCAATATTGTATTTAAAAATAGAAATATAATGCAGACGAAAATAAACAATGAAGATATATTATTGCACATTTATATCTTACGGTAAAACAAAATTTTCGATCCAATCAGGCTTTCAGTCCAATAATTTCTTATCGACAAGAAAAAACAAAAACATTTACAATAAACATTATGCTAAAAATATTTTACTTTCAATAAGTGACAAATCTATTTAACCATTTCAATTTACTAAAGTTTGAGCGCCACTGCGCGCTACCTACTGATCTAATTTCCATGCGTATGCGCCGCTAACGAAGGGTTAGATTTTATTCACAGTTTCAATAGAGATGGAGCGTTGCATTTATTAACTTTGCATTCAAAGATTAGTGTGTTTCGCGTGTTTGTAACGTGTAGTCGGTTTGTGATTTGGTGCTGTGTTACTTCAGGTGTTTTGTAAGTGAAAATAAGTATTAACGTCATCCAGCTTGATTAGATCAATGGTGAGATACCGTCTTGGAAGTATCTATGAGAAGTTAAAACTAAAGATGGAGATCAAATTATTCATGGTCATGGTCTTCGTATAGTACTTACATAAAGGTATAAAATCATTAAAATAAAACGTGGATCAATTTGTCAATGCTCAGACTTCGCATCGTGACAAAATAACATCCTACATGCTCCTGATGAACTAAGAATCTATCGAACCGTGTTCTAAACTTGAAGTTTTTTGAGTATGTGCCGCTAGATGTCGCTGTTAAGATCAACTTGCGCGTAGAGTTACTATCGCTTTTATCTATCTCTATTTTGCAATTCATTCTCTAGCCAAAAGCAAAACTAAGAAAATATAATATAAAACAATAAATAATCTTGTCAAATGCCTGTTCGAAAATGTTTTCCCTCAGTTAACATATAAGGCAGTTAATGCTGAATGCACTATTTTATACGTTTACTCAAACATAATCAAAAAGGCCCTAAATACATTATAAATTTATATAAACGCTAAAATGAAAACTACGTAGTTTACATAATCTTTTTAGATATTAATGTGAAAAGCCGAAAAAAATAACCAAACATAACCCCAATATTCTATGGCGTATCAGTTTTTAGGGTCGCCCCTAACGACCACTTGTTCCGCAAATAGCCCTGAGCCTAAAGGAACCCTCTATAGCCTCACGCATACTCGTTATATTTTATGTGTGTATGACAACATTGAACTTGTCGAAAAGTTTAGTATATACTATATAAGTCCAAGATTTAGGGACACGTTTCTTGTACTGTTTCTTATATATTTATGGTACTCAGAATTGTATTTTAATTACTAATCTGTAGTAAATGAGTACGAACAAATTAATATTCTTATATATTTATGGTACTTATAATCGTATTTTAAAAACTTAGCTGTGGTAAATGAATACGAACGAATGAAGAGAAGTTACAGAATGGTAAAATTTTATTAATAAAATAAATTATGACCTTATGTTATCTAATTGAATTTTGCGTTAAATATTGTCAATAATCATAGCTTTAAATAACACTTTGAAGTCTAAAGACCAGTTTCATCCTTATTTACCCATTTATACCAATTCATCAATAGCAATAAATTTTATATGAGCAAGAAAACACACTAATTGACTTCGCCAAGCAATTTTTGGAAGTAAACAATCACCAAGCTGACTTCTGCAAATGAAGATTACAGGTATTGTGGAAAGTCGCATGTGTAATATATAGTCAGTATAGTAATATATTGTAGTAATATAGTAAGTTTTAAGTAAATTACACAATACCTCTTTATAAAAATTAGAGCCGTGTCTATAAGCTTGAGGCTAGAATCTCCTTAGTCAGTTTTGAACATTACGTCAATAAATCACATTATTTAACGCTTGGCAGTCCAAACAAAACGACGCTATCTGACTACAATTTTCACTCATATAATAAAACATTTTAACTATAAAATTACTCAATGTTGTGTAATACATAGATAATATTTAGGGTATCTGAAATACTAAATTTTAATCTTCGGAATCCAAGCTAACTAAAATTATATGGTAAACCCAATTGGCAGACAGTTTTGCCGAATAGCACTCCACTTTGCAATAGCTTTGGCGGTCCAAACCTGCAAATCAGTCCTTTATCAAACATGAAACGCATATTCTTTTCCATCCCAAGATATTAAAATATATTTGATTTAATTAATTGCATTTCATTTATACAATGATTTTTTATTACCGATATATTAAAATACTAAGAAACGTTCCCTCATAGAGTTTCTCATGTGTACTTAAAATAATTCACTTTAACACTCCCAAAAATCCAAACATATTAACATCCTAAGTTGCCAAAAATGCAAACTCCATTACTATATGATCATTTAAAGTACAGAAATTAATTACCAATGGAACAAGCTCCACATATATACCACAGAGTATGTACAAAAACCGTATCTAAAGGCTTAGGACGCCATTTCGCCGGGGCACTTCCTGTTAACGTAAATCCACCCGTATTTTGAGGGAAACGCGATGAGAAATGTGTGGAGATTGCCTTTTAACCTTCTGTGTATATTTTTATGAAGATTTTATGTATGTCTTAAATATTGATAGATATTTCCTTAGATTTTTTTATAAATATAATATTTTATTCGAATTTGGGTAGATATTCAGTTAACTAATAGTGAACGAAAACTTACGTAATAATGTACTAGTAATACATTTATTAAAATAGCGATATAAACTATGATGTTCTAAGCCAGTAAAACAAATCAATTCCAATTGTAACAACTCTCCTTACCAAGTGACCAATTAGCAGCTTCGATAACCTGTATTTAAATAACGAGAGATGTTTTCTCTAGTCGCCTGTTAAGTAAAATATATCGAATCTTTATTTTCTATTCTAAAATATAACATGTTACATATACTTTTATAATCATAGTATACGGGAAAATATGTATACCAGATTAATACGCAGATTAATCAAGATGAAAGTAATCACAAGATTATACACTTTTATGAATAAACTATCGTTTGGCCGCGGCTTCGCCCGCGTGAAGTTCTTCCGGGATATAAGTACCGGTTTATATTTTCCCGGGATTAAAAGTTTATAGCACTTAAGAATAATGTAGCTTACTTTTAGTGAAATAATTATCAAAATCGTTTCAGTAATTCCAGAGATTAACCCCGACAAATAAAGAAACACACAAACTTTAGCTCTTCATAATATAAGTATAGATATACATACTTCATAATTTTAATCACTTACAACGTTGCTGTGATTAATATAATAAAATCGAGTAAGTGAATAAAAATAAAGGCTCAAAAATAAACATTGCAGCAAAGACTTTAAACAATGTAGATACTTATGGACCGAATGGGTCTAATTTTTGCCCTAAAAGTTGAAATTACTAATTTTATAATAATTTATTGTCTTATTCTAAATTTACGTGTGAGAAGATGTCACAGCGTTCTTAGATATTAAAATAAAATTAACATATTTACACCAAACACAAATTGGAATTGGAAAAAAATAATATTTTCATTGGTGTTTTGCTATTTCACAATAGATTGAATAACGATTGCATGAGCGCATAATTTTTGTATGACAATCTTCCCAATCTCCGCTCTATATAATTTAAGAACTCTTAACATTTCAATACTTTAAAATTACAGTAACAATTTCTATTCCACAACTTTCCATATTCCAAATCGCCAAACGCATAAACCAAACAAGTGCGTACCAAGATGATGTAGCCCGAAATATCCAATAACCATAGTTTTACGGGGGTCCCTTCGTAGATCGATCAGCTCTCCCCCGCCCCGGCTGATGGATTACGCCGTCATCCCGCGTGATGGAATAAAAAGAAAACATTAGACCAGGCTCCTCGGGGAGAACGCCTTCGTCTAAGAATATTTTTTCCAAGATGGGGGCACGTCGGTTTTGATTTTTGTTTGGACGTTAATCTTTAATGTGTGTTAGGTTTGATGTTTTTTCTTTGGTTTATTTATTGTGTGACATGTCTGTCAAAGGAGGAGTAGCAAATAGTCAAGTAAATTAGAAAATATTTAATCTATCTTATGATTATTGTGTTCATAACGGGTTAAAAACAGCTCGCCATGTACCTCCACTAAGCATTTCAAGTAGCACACGACTTTCAGTGATGAAGTATATGATTACAAAGAAGAATATTGATACTTTGATAAACATAAAATGGTTATTTTGTTAGCTTTACGTAGTATATGTCTTGTCCAGGAAAATAAAAAACCTGATTCGGAGTCGCCAGTTTTCCTTTTTTCGTTTCAGTTAGCGTTGTCAGAACAAGAAATTAGTTTCATATTTTAATACATCATGACGAGGTTTCTTATTTCGCCGGTCAGGCTGTACATAGTTTCTTTAAACAATACTTATTGCTTCAATATGACAAGATGATTAAGAATCAATCAATCTTCATTTCTTACAAAGACCTTGAAATCGTTTTGATTACTTCTTTTTTAATTAGTATAGTATACCTTACACCAAAATATAATGTTTTTTAAATATCAATGGATTAATTTTAATAACCCTAAAATAGTATTAGCAAATACCTGTATAAATATTAACACTACTACACCTTCAATTTCTCGAAACAAAGAGCCTCCCGGTCGAATATACCCCGAACCAGAACCGCCGAAATCCAATGTCCAAAGCTACATAACGCGGTACATAGCGCGGGGGTGTCACCCCAGATGTAGATACGGGGTGATTTACCGAGGGTCTCCGAGACCCTTATCAGCCGTCGTTATGACCATGTGAGGGTGAAGTTATTGTACGGTTGGGAGGAAAGGAGCCTCCCGGGAGGGGCAGGTAATGGAGGTGAACGCTTCAAGAACACTCTTCTTTGAAAGGATATAATGTGTTATTATTTTTAAAGTGTGTTGTTCGATTGTTTTTGTTTTAATGGTTGCCTGTGAGATATTTCCTCGAATAGACTTTTATTGTGTGTGCTAAATTTCTACGCATTTGAAGAACTTGTAATGCCAGAAAAACACGTACCTTAGCCATGCCCTAACAATCTAATATAGGCAATTTTTATATTTTTTCATTCAGAAGTTAAAACATAAAGCAATTCAAAAAGTACCATTACGCATGAGATGTAACGGTTGTAAAAGTAAAATATTTAATAAAAGACAAAATAAGAAATGCCCGACATGTTTCGCAAACCATTGGTCCCTGCAATAAAATTATATACGCCTACCAAATAAAACGGCGTCCCCTCGTCCCGGCGACATTCTGCATGCAAAATTTAATTTTAGAATCCATGCCGTTTCAATATAGGTAATATTAGAAATTTATGTTCCGTGTTTGAATTTGAATTCTGTGTCCCCGCGTCGGCGCGCCGTCATAAATATTGTCTCGTCTCTTGTGTCGTTATTTGTGCCTATTGTTTACGATATATGTAAAATTATAGTTTATTACAGAATAGCTAGAATTTAAGACTATTTGCATCATAAAATTATACGACTTATCTACTTATATAATATTTTTTGCATACATTCTGTAATCTTTAAATTATTATATTTTTACTTAATAGTGTACCTAACGATTAACACTAGCCTTGTAACACAAGAAACTTAACTATTCAACTCCTATAAACTTATAATGTACAACTAAAATATCACATTTAAAATTAAAAAGCCTTAAATTCCCACAAAGCACAAAACGAAACGCGGAAAGAATCAGTCACAATAATTAGTACAATTATGATTGCGGGGGAGGAAAACACAGCGTTAAACTCGTGTTAAAAGCCAAAGTAATATAATTTTCCCGTCTTTTTCTCCCCCACCTAATTACAAGTCATTTTATTAATAAAGTGGATCGCAACAATTAACTCGATGTCGTTTACACTTCTCATTTTTATTCGAAGGAAAAAAGAATAAGTGATAAACATTTTATAACGCATAAAATATACAAGTTAGGATACAAGTAATAAATAACGGAGCGGTTAGAGTAGCCCACTGAAAATATTTAACCATCAAATGGTCACGTGGGTACGGGTCAACCATTCACTAAAATATTTGAATACCGAATGATATACGATTTGTTTATTGGCGGGCCTGTACGTTCCTTTTTTGAATTTCATTATTCGAAGTTGACCGACGCGCGTTCGGGTCGCCGTCGGTCATTTCGAGGGGAGTGATTGGCGGTATGACCCCTCGCGTGTTCGCTACATTATGTACAAAAGTTTTATTTTCGCAGCTTGTGCCCGAAATACCGGTCTGGCCGGTTTAGGGTTTGAAATTATTGGAAATTTTACGTTTAATTTATAATTTCGTCGCGCGTGTAGTGTTAAAAGGTTAATTTAGGGTTCGGAGTTCAATGTGGACTTCTTAAGAAAACGTATTAAGAACGCACAAACACACCTTTCCACGAATTATTAACTAAAGTTGACTTTTCTAAACAGATTAATTTAATTTATGCAAATAGAACTAACATCATGTTGAAATACTAAAAATATTTTTCTTTGCATTACGCATCAAAACCCTATACAAATAAACATACTATCAAAGTATGAATTTGTTTTCTATAACTATTAGATTTGCTACTTTGGCCACATGGAATTTAGAATATATATTTTTGTTAAAAAGCCTATTTTTCCATTTGTGACATCCAAGCATACTGCGTACGAACTTTCATCGAAATAGGTGTAGTAATTTATCCGTTAAAGCTTGACAGACTAATATATATTATAATAATTATTTCTTATGTTTACGCGAATGTTAGACATTAAAATAAACTATTTTTCGGATTCTATCGCGGTTTTAACGTTTCGGTTTCAGTCCCCCCCGTGACCACGAAGACAGCAAAATCTTCGAAACGTCGAGAGAAAACTAAAACATTAAAACCGCGATATAATCCGAAAATTGTTTAATTCGCATATATTATAATATTTGTATTGAATTGAATTTTTAATACGAACTATGATATCATGAATATAAAATCCAATATCGTTATGAAGAAAGGTAACAAAAAATATGTATTACCCAAAAGATACAATTATAACCTTGGTCCCGGATTTCTTGTTCCTCACATACGACATAAAGATTGAAATTAAATTGAAACGCTATTATTTTGTCGGAAATTCGAGCCGCGGTCCTGCGGAGGGTTCCTCGGAGATGAAAAACGAGAAAACTTTCCCTCTTTCTTTGTTTACTTTTACACTAGTTATGTACATGAGGGTACGATACAATTTCTTTGACGCGTCGAACGAACTTTAATATGGATGCTTCAGTTCATGCGGAAAAATATAATAATAAAATTAGTTGGTAAATGCAAATACAAATAATAGGTTCTTTTTTTTTTATTGCTTTGAATGACGAGAATAGCTTGCCGTTCGTCTGATGGTAAGCGATACGACCACTCATAAACAGCAGAAACACCATCCAACAACTTGAATTACAGAGTATTGTTTGATATTCCATTGCACTCGCCATCCTGAGACATGAGATGTTACATCTTATTATGTCCAGTAGTTACAATGGCTACAATGTTCTTCAAACCGGAACACAACAATAACGACACACTGTTGCTTGGCGGCAGAAATAGACATCGCGGTAGTACCTACACAGGCGGACTCTCACATATTCGAGACCTACCGTGTCTGGGCCGTATTAATAGGTGCAACTCAGTTTCGCTCTCAAATGCGTTATCACTTGAGACGCTGTTCAATTAACATCGACATCTTAAGATAGAGTATATTAATAAACCCATATTAACATCAGCTCAAATGACATTCTAAGTTACAATGTGTGACAGATTTTATAGCTAAGTTTCATTAAGGCAATAGTGCCGACTCAACTGAGTACAAGCTCTCAAACGACATTTTAAGCTTGGTTTATTAAATAGTTCAATATATTAAATGTCTACCTGATATTTTACTAAATGTGAGATCTATTTATTAATTCGGCACTTAGTATAAAATATAACAATATTACTAATGTAAAAATTGTCTGTGAAGATGTTTGTTAGCGCATCATACATAAAAAATCAAATGGATTTAGATATAATAACTCCTATATTAATATTATACGCTGCTATTTATTCCAGAAAAGTCAAAATCGCGGTTTTTACTTCAGATATTTTTACCGAGAGAGCTGTGAGCAAAACCTAGGAAACTATTTTTTTTTATTTCTAGAAAATTTTCTAGGGTTAATATAGTCCTATCAACATCTTTGCTTTGAAGTTACGTTACATATGGAATCCTATGCTGTTTGATGAATAGAATTCCAGGCCCATACTAAATCATTTTTTTATCTCTAAAGATCATAATTCTAAAAATATTTGTATAAATATATATTTATTTTATCATAATATAGGAAACAAACAGATATAATATATAGAACAATATACATAAATAAATTAATAAAAATTACTTAACATATACAGTTATAAAGTAAAGTTTCAAACATCATTTTCATATATTGACTATCCATTTTACCTACTTCAACAAAGGTCATTCCCAATTTACCAGTACCTACACAAAAGATGTATGGATGTTTGGGCATAATGTTTCTTATTGCGCTAGGTTCAGTGTGGTTTTAAGATGGTCCCATTTTAATTTCGTTGGCCATGGGCCTGGGATTTTGAAAATACACCAGAGAATTCCATCAGTACAAACAACTTAAACCTGTAGCTTGAGTGTTACATTAGCAACAAAAAACGAGAAATAAAAACCTTTTACTAAAAATAATCCGATTTCAAAAACCAATACAATTATATTATAAAAGGACATTTAAGAAATTTAAATAAGAACAATTAACTGACTTGTATTTGAAAATTCCAAAAACGATAATTTACGAGTGATTTTTAATTCACTTTTAATTACTTTGTGTATCTAACAATACAATTCTTCCCGAAAACCGCCAATTATTACGTATTATAAAGCACTGACCATTTTATTGGTATTTAAAGTTAGTACCAACTCACAAACTTCTCTTAATATTCTTCGACCGTCTTGTTAGCTACCATGAATGTAATTACACATGCCTTGAGAAACGTTTGCACCAGACAGTTGTCATGGTCCATAACGCAAGGGTTAAATATTGTAGATTTGATTACACGAAAGGAAATAGGGATTAATATTTAATTAAAATTAATTACATTAGTCACCGTGCACGCGATATTTAAAACTATAATAGAAAGGATGTCGAATTAAATCTTTATTTCGGATTTTATAGAGGTATTTTATGTTAAAATGTTCTCCCGTTTCGAAGACTTTGCACTTTACGGTCGAGAAGCGAATTGAGGTGTAGTTAGTCCGAAAGTCTGAAGTCAACATTATAAAATCTACCTACATTTTGAAATTATATAAATAATATCAGCCCTGTTTTATATACTTACTGTCCCACTGCTGGGCACGGGCCTCTACTGCTGAGAGGGATTAGGCCTTAGTCCACCACGCTGGCCTAGTACGGATTGGTATACAGCACACATTCTCAGAATTCGTATTGAGAACTTCTCAGGTATGCAGGTTTACTCACGGTGTTTTTCTTCACCGTCGAAGCAAGCGATAATTCACAAAGAATATACACATAATTGTAGAAAAATCAGAGGTGTGTGCCCTTGAGATTTGAACTTGCGAACATTCGTCTCGGCAGTTCGTTCCACATCCAACTAGGCTATCGCCGCTCAAAAATTGTACTTTTTTTAATTATAAAAATTTGCTGATTACGGTCTACGCAGAATAAGCTCACAGTGTCTTCAACATTGTTGTAAAAATATTTTTTTACCCAAATGGTTTTTATTTATTCATTAGATTCTAGTTCTATGAGATTAAGGCGATACCTCAAGGTTCATTTTCATACATTTTGTTTCACCTTTAATCTGGGTAACTAAACAAGTATTGGCAAGTAAAGAATTTAAATTCACGTCTAGTTAGTGATTAGTTCTCGCAGTTGAAAGAAAAACGTAAAAATAATTAATAATCATGGATATTTCTGCCTTTAAAATTTCGTCATATTAAATTTATTCAATTCAATACTTGTTTAGTTACCCAGATTAAAGGTGAAACAAAATGTATGAAAATGGACCTTGAGGTATCGCCTTAAACATAAATCAAAGAAAACAGAGACAATTTTTTTCTATAACTCTATTACGATGTTTATAAATTGTGATATACGATTTTCTTTACCTGGCGTTGATTTATTACTGGCCGCAAAAAATATTACCAACTGTATAAACTATACATATTGTTGCGAATATTTTTTATTCAACAATTTCATAGATAGAAGCTGATATATATTTTTAAAAAATGGAACTGCCGCGCAAAGGCCCTTTTCATATTCTGCCAACACAGTGTAATAGACACTGAGCCTATAGGTGTGACCTCTGAGGATTTTGAGTGAATCACATCTACACAGACGTGTCTTACTCACACATTCACAATAAACAGTACACGTCACGCCCTGTTTTCAACATCGCACACGTCGAGTTGTCTCTACACTGTGTTAATATAATCTTACAAGTACTTTATCTATGATGTTGTATATGCTTTTGTTTTATTTCAAAAACTTTATATTAAAACATTTGTCTAATACTGGCCGGTAGTGATTTTAGATTGAAATTTAAAAAACTAAATCTTCTCTTAAAATTTTGAAAAACACCAATAAAATTAGAACAAGGCGTAAAACAATCTAGGCGGTCATGGTAACTTTACAAATTAAATCCATGATCCACTGTTAAATTTACAAGCGTAATATTATTCTTGGAAATCTATTAAAACTCCATACCGAGCAGAAGGAAAACAGCGTCGAAAATTTTGCGTAGGTACATAATATTCGGACCCCAACGCACACAGCTTCAATCACATAGTAATCCACTCACACATTCAGACGAACACAATCTCACATACGGACCGTATGTGCCCACGTGTGCGCGGGAGGAACACGTGTGAGAGGAACGGGGTTATCGATATAATAGTGGGTGTGAGCGGGATGGACAGTGCAGGACGAGCGATACAACAAATCAATACGAGCGGTGGTGACCGGTAGCCTGTGTCACCCTCCTTGCCCCCCGCGTCGCCCCACAGACCGCATGCCTCCACCTACATTGTCAACTACCACAGAGTAATTTAGACCTCCCAAAATTGCTGGCAAGTACATAGCACAAACGTTTTGTGGCTTCTCTTTGTTACAATATGCTTTCAGCTAACGCTGTGTGGTGTTTCGCTCGAATAAATGTCGAATTGCTATTTTGTGCTTTGTTGTTAATAGTAAAGTTCTGTTTTTGTCTGTACCTTAATTTTCATAGTCTAATCCTGTGAAAATCGGTCAGAGTATTTTTGTAAAGCTACACCGTCTTAATTAATTTATCTATAATAATTAGCTTTGTACGAATTTTAGTCTAGATACATAGTTGCAAGATTAAAGTGCTGTTTGATATTTTTATGATAGTATGTCTTGTATATGAAAGAACGAATAAAACATATACAAAAACGAAATAGTGAGGTATGAGAAAATAACTATTTATTCTGGTTACCATATACAAAACAAAAAAAATTATGAAGTTAGAGTTTTCCGTGATACCAAGAATAAACATTATATCTGACAAAAATTATAAAAAAAAAAAGAAACATTCCATTTTCAATTTCGTGTAAATAACATACAAAGTAACATAAGGCCTATTTTAAACCTAAGATTACTATCACAGTACAGCCGTAATTTTTTCGTACCATGTCTATAATATTCAGCAGTCTATGTCGCAAAATTCGCTTGACCGCGCGTGTGGAAGGCGAACGAAACTCCGACCAAGAAAACTTGACACTTTGCGAACTTTTCTCACCGGCTTTACAAATCCACAGACTTCTCTAAAAATATTACACTAATACTTTCTATTTCGCACTCCCTTATATTATTACGAAATCGAATGATTTGATATAAATACGAGTTTTAATAATGTAATCTTATAAGAAAGCTGGAGTAGTCGTAACCATATTATTATAATTGTTTTTTTATTCAATAGAGTTAAGGAATGCCAAAATTGACAATAAATGTCATTTTCAATTTTGATTTATAATCTATGTCCAAATATTGCTACATGTATACAAATGTATATAAACACCTATTTTCTCGACAATCACCAAGGAAAAAGGGTCTCATTTTTTCCTAAGTTTCTGAGGGTACATTTCGCTGAGTAACAGTCTTGTAATTCACTACCCTTCGCCCTACGAAGGGCTCATACAGGGAGGGCTAGGGACGATAAACTGTAAAACCGCGGGAGGGACCCCCTGCCCCCTCCTGATAAACAGGGCCGTAATTTATGACACCTAATGGAACCCTTCTCCGGATGGACTCGGCTTGGAATTTAAGGATAGTTGCTTTGGCCTAAGATTTCATTGTGTAAAACGCGAGGGATTTTAGCTCTTACTGATGTTCGTAAAGTGTCGTAATAGTTAGTATAATAAAAGGTTTATGGAAGTGTTGGTCTATATAGAAAAACTCAGTATTTCAAAATGGACGTAAATAGCAACAGCATTATTGTAAAGGTAGTTAATCTAAATATATTATTATCTCTGTGTTAAAATTAACTATCCTAAGGAAGAAAGATTTTAGTAACAGTGTATTGAACAAAAAAATAGATATGTAATTTTAAAATCGCACTTAATCTCAAAATAATTCGTAGTATAAGAGAAATAATTATCAATAGAGAAAAAATGTAATTCTACAATTGCTTGTAACATTAATATCATTGCCATAATACAAGCCACATCACGGGATATAATCAGTCGCACGTATAAACGAAAAGAAAAACTTTTTCCCATTAAATAACAAGACCCAGAAACTTTTTATAGACATTATATTTACTTCGGAATGGCCATTCACAGATACGATTTCCCTTTTACTTCAACACTCTCTTATAAAGTTACAACCTTATCTTTACTCGAAAGTGGTTTTAAGTTTTTAACACCTGCTTAGTTAGTTGTTGATTTCAGATTCGTTAAAAGAATTATAATTTCAATGTACAGTTTAAACATTTAAAACATTGAAATCGATGTTACGTAACATATCACTATATCTATGCATCGATTAATGATAAAACTAAAATTAATCTGCATTTCCGACAGTCCAAAATGGCGTTCCCTCCAAAACGCAAACAGTAACAAATATAATCTCTCTAACAAACGCTAATTCACCCCCGCATTCAGTTCAAAATCGATACCAACCCCGTCTGACCAATACAAGTACGAACATATAAATATATAAAGCTCCTATTTTACCCTTATGGCCGGCACGGTCCGCGGCCATCTTGGAATTTGCTCCCCCTTCCCCGCGCGCCGCCCACGCTCAATCTTACCCCAAACATGCCCCCTCGATCTAAGGGGCCTTTGAAAGGCCGAAACCCACTAATACTAATGTCCTCTACGTATGGACGCGTGTTTGTGTGTGTGCTCAGGTTGGCTCCACGGCTTTGTTACCACGGTCTTCGTTTGTTTTACAATTGCGGTTTTGCGATTTCTATTGTTTGAGTAACAATGTTTGCGCTATGGCTTCGCGTTTAGCTTAACTGCGCTTTTGGATTTTTGTTTTATTAACGTTTACTATTTGGCTATGGAATTCTATAATTTGGAAGTAGAGTCGTATAGAGTTTTCCTTTATGGTTGCTGTTTAGAAACTCCAAATAAATATTATGTAAATTGTGGATTGTATCTTTTTAAATTACTTGAACTAAATTTAAGGCAATAAAATTTACTTATTATTCCATAGTTTTTATGCATCACGGTAGTTATACTATAGAGGTCATATTATATTAATATAAAGTTATACTAAAGTATTACCTATATGTCGTTCGTGGAAAATGGTGTGGATATATTTCCCTGTACTTTATATATCATACTGAATACGTAATTTGCAATGTATAATTATTTATTTTACCAAATAACTAAAATACTATTATTCAAATTTAATACTATTGTTGTACCAGTAAAATTAAAACAAAAATATGAACAAGCAAAAACATGAAAGCCATATTTCGTGCGTGGTAAATAGGTAAATATTTACCATATCGTTACAGCGTAGTTTACGACAACAGTTTATAGCTGGCTTTATGACATGTTACGTGCATAAAGTCGAGATTTCCCCTTAAAGGATTCTGGTGACTATAACTTAGTATTTTATATCGAACGCGACCCAATTTTATTAACATATTTTGTTACATATACTTTTACTAGACCTGGGTTTAACATTCTTTTTAATATCCAATGTTATTATAGATAGTAGTTATACATATAGGTTTAGTTAATTGTTTAGTGGTGAACGCTAAGACAACACCTTTATGCGTGATAAACGTATGTATACTTATTTATTATGTTTATAAATACAATACTATTTATAAATACTCAACAGTAATACAATAGACAGATATGAAAAATCCGATACCCAAATTGAAACAGGCGACTAAAAGCAAAGCCGTCGATCCAATCAGTCACCTCAAAGAGCATTCGGGAGATAATTGGCGAGTGCTCAAAGTGAGGTAACCGACTCCCGCCCACCGATGCATTACCGAAATAAAAAATTCACGTCAATTTCCGAAAGAGATTTCCATCAGTGCCGATACGGTGGCTAAACACAAAACCCAGAGGTGGCAACACACACACGTGAATTATTCAGTCGCCACTCCATCATTCGTCCGCCGAGAACGGTTCGACACCAATCTTCCATTTGGCAAGAAAATCGATACACGTCCTGGCCATATAAGCATTCCGGGGGTGGCAGACGGGGTGTCTTAAGGGGGAGTTAAGGTTTAGTCCCGAATATTGAATTTCCCTTGGGACAAACCCGTTTCGCTTTGTCCCTTCGGCCGGGGTCGTGTGGGCCGCGAGATGCCCGGGCGAGGCCTATCTGTGCACGACGCTGCCACCAACACATGCGCACGTGCGTAAGTGTTCGGATAATAACATTGCGAGGCCGGGCATACGTGACTTTCAAGGCGTTTGACGGGCCCCCGAGCCATATTTTCACTATATACGCACAATGTACGTATGTGAGCGTTTGAGTGGGCGTTTTACCCTATATGTGATATAGCGGCCTCCTTTCAAAGCCTTTAAATTTGATATCTTTAAATAAAACGCTGTAGAATTTATGAACAGTTTTTACTAGACGAGTATCGCGATATTGTGTACGCCAGCTTTCTATATAACTTGAATATGATACGTACTTTAGACGTTGGTAGTATTTCAAAGGACTGAGAAACAAATAATGTTTTTCGTTGAAATTAAAATATATTGTAGCCTAGATATCCAAAATGTTTTAGGTATGGCCCCTAAAACACAATTGAAGAAAAAAGTAGGCATTTAGAACGAAATAAGAGCTTTAAATATCCCCATGCTGTATAATAAAAGTTTACCTTACTCTACACCGATTAGTACCCCAACCAACTATCGTCATACATTCTTTAAATTATTGTCAATATGAAATTATATAATAATAATAATATCAGCCCTGTATTATATACTTGCCCACTGCTGTGCACGGGCCTCCTCTACTACTGAGAGGGGTTAGGCCTTAGTCCACCACGCTGGCCTAGTGCGGATTGGTAGACTTCACACACCTTCGAAATTCCTGTAGGGAACTTCTCAGATGTGCAGGTTTCCTCACGATGTTTTCCTTCACCGTTAAAGCGAACGATAAATTCACAAAGAATACACACATGATTTTTTAGAAAAGTCAGAGGTGTGTGCCCTTGGGGATTTGAACCTGCGGACATTCGTCTCGGCAGTCCGTTCCACACCCAACTATGCTATCGCCGCTCAAATGAACTTATATAATACAAATTTAATAGACCACGCTGGACATAAGCCTCCCCGAAATTAATATACAAAATGGTCCAAAATTAACTCCCGCGTCCCGTACAAACGGGCCATTAATCTCAGAGGGAACTACATAATGTTTCCCTCCTCCCATATATTTAGTTATTCCCTTGGACCCCATGAACGTGTCGCTCCATTTAATCGGTCCATGTTTGGTACTAGTTTAATTTATTTACTTAAACCAATTGTTTTCGTAAACCCCTGTTAAACAGATTTGTATTACTGGAGGTAAGTAAATAAGTTAAACGTTATCAAACTAAAACATGCATAAAGGACTGATTAGTAAAAGTAAGTCAGCGATTTCTTTTATAGAACTTCCAAAGACGAGCAAACAGCTCGCCCGATATACAATTGCAGCCCTTATGGTGAACTAATTACTCTGATCACAATTCTTTCAAAACAAAACTAAGTAGAGCTTGTGTATTGCTATTTATCGCCCGAAATAGACACTGCGGTAACCACTCAGACTGATTTATGTATAGTGGAAACCTACAACTAATTACGTAATTGTACGTAACTTAAGTAGAATACCACCTTTCTCTGTCCGTACTTAAACCAAACATATCCTTTTCAGCCTCCAACCACTCTAAATATCACAAATATATTTTAAAACTAAAACCACGGTCCGTCCACGTTGATTTTTACCAAGGTAGAGACCGGTAGAGTAGGAATTTGTTTCAGAGTGGCGTGGGGCGGGTGGGGCAACGCGGCCACTATAAATCTCTGTCACAATAAGATAGAGACAAATACCTTAGCGCTACCTCCCCTGCCTTTAACGAAATAAGGTATAGCCAGGAAATGGTACTAACACATCTTTATGATGAATAGACGATGTATGTTTCCATCAAAGACAATACGAAATGTTTTCGAGTAAATGTATTAAAGTAACCTCGAAAATACTATTTCTTGGTGCTGGTTCGTGTTTATGATCGATGATGGGACATATTTCACTAGATCAGGAGGTAAGCAACTTCGTTTCGTAACTATGTACTTACTACAGATTGGTACAAGTCGGTTGACAAGAATTTATTTTCGAAATTTACGATTCCTATTTTTATGACTCTATAAAATTATCTAATCTAGTGGCATGTTTGAGTCTTATTTAAATAAGTATCTTAAATTCCTGACATACAAAGTAATATAATACAAGAAGAGTATTAAACTATTCACAAATACGACTCTGATGCGGATTTTAAATCAAGAGTTGCGTAAAACGTATCTCATGCTATCACACCAATAATGAAGTAGAAATAGTCTGCATTTCTAAACGTTATTTATTGTTTTCAAGTTTAGTGCTGGTTTTAGTACTATAGGCTGTTGACCGGGAAGTCATTTAAGAAATTAGAATTATTTGTATGTTTTTCTTTTACTTCTTGCCCAGGAAAACACGAGGAGCTTGAGCTTATACAGGCGGAGTCATAAAAACTAAGTCAAAGCCTTTCACCATATTAGAACTAGGTCAAACCAGACAGAAGATAATTTTCAAAGTATAATTACAAACACGATCAAAAGAGAACATAAAGATATAGCGAAATCGTGTGCCTTTCATATCAACATTTCCACATGTACGCGTTTCCAATCAAGGCACCTTTGTAGCGGCACATAGGTGGCGCGAGTGACGGCAAAGACATATGGGGCATGTCATCCATTCTCAGCTTTAATCCCGAACCACTATCGAAACTGGGATTGTTCCTTATTTGAAGGGGAGGTGTGGTTCAATCGGAACTAGAGAGGAAATAGGTGACAAAGGAATCCTCTTCAGAATACTTTGTAAAAATAATATATTCATTCAGACAATCGAGTTGCTTGGTTAAAATTGTTATACAATTTGGTATGTTTGGTAGTGCGAAATGTTTTACTAAAATCTAGAATGTTCAAAACCACGATTTGTAATTTATAGATTATTAATAATAATAATAGCAGCCCCGTATTATATACTGTCCCGCCGCTGGGCACGTCCTTCCTCTACCACTAAGAGAGTTTAAGCCTTTGTCTATCACGCTGGACTTGTGCAGGTTGGCAAACTTAACATATTTTCAAAATTCTAATGTAGAATTCTCAGGTATAAGTTCAGTATCAGTTATAGATTTCTTCACGATGTTTTCCATCACCGTTAAAGCCACCGATAATTGATAAATAATACACACATAACTACAAAGAGACAAAGGTAAGATTCAAAACCCAAGGTACACCCTGAGTTTTGAATTAACTACAGGCCTTTTCATTCCCACTACTAGGCTATAGTCGCTGTTATAGGTAAATCATATTGTAAAAATATGTATATTTTTTACAAGAAAGAAGACACTGAATTCAAACATGACATAAATTGATTCAAAAACATCATAACATCATGAAACAATAAAAGAATAACTTAGTTGTAAAATAATATACCGACAGATAAATCCGATTGAACGTAATTTACGACAGTCGACAATAAGACATAAAAGTAGTGCTACTTAAGAGGCGCCTACATATGCAAAATCTTCAATATGCAATTGTTAAAAATATATCGTTCAATTTTCCCCGAGTCACCCCGGGGCGGACTTGTTAGAGCATCGGTCGAGAATCACGTTCGCTTTGAAAAACGTCCTTTGATGCGCTCGCCTTGTTAGAACGTAACAACTAGCGTCCTCCACGTCGCGTGTATTAAACCTTTAACTCTTTGTGGAGAGTGCCAGGGAAATTTAGACCCTACACCAACGAGAAAAAAGCCATGTACGCATGAATCGGAATAAAATAATTTCGAGTAGGCTTACGTGCTTGGGAAGTGAACTTTTTTTCCGACTTGATGAGAAAATGTGTTTTTCACGACGTGTGATATGGTTATATTTTATGTCCTTTTAAGTGATTTTTTATTGTTACTTCTCGAAGGGGTTTATAGCGAAGTTTTATTAGCAAAATATTTACTACATAATCCTCACACCATTTCTATAGATACAAAATATTACAACTTACAATCCTGCACATATTTTTTCCGAAATAAAATCTTAAATTATATTCTACCCACCTCTCCTCAAATATTATCCGATCAAAATCTATAAAACCTACATAAAAACAAAACACCAACACAATTTCATATTATCAACACACGAAGTAACTCTAATCCGCAGCAACTCGCTCCTATTTATGTTTCTCATTAGCAAAATAAAAATCTCATACCTCGAGCTCTTGTGATATCTGAACCATATCGCATAATACCTCGCAGTGATTACCATTTGACGAACAAAATGTTCCGCTCTGATAGACTTTTTGAAGCCATCGTCCGTATTCTGCAATTCTGCCGCAGAAAAAAGAAATTGCCGTCATTTTAACATCATACTTATTTATTTTCCCTCTCCACTGATGTTTATTGGGATTTTCGATTGATCAGAGATTGTTTCGTCTTTTTTGTGTAGCGATTAATTCTTAGTTTATATGCGTTTTTATTTTTTACATTCATTTTTGAAAGTAGTTGCTTGCTTCATACCACGTATGTGTGATTGTTTTAAACAAATGGCGTTGGTTTTGATCGCCTTTATTTCAGACATGATAAGTGATGTTAATCACACTGTCTGGCACACACCGACTGGATTTTAATTAAAACAGATAATTTTATATCACATCATATTCAAAAAAACAGACTTTATTTTTTTATAATTCTAACTTATTAACACACGACTATTTTTTCATTGGTACGGTATAAAAGAGAATTATTATGTTTTTGTTATTATATGCTAAATATTTATCCTTTTTATTGCACTAATCTCCATTACAGGCTACCAAATGCTTTTAAAACCTTTTAAAACGGCTACAAAAAGCGTCCAAAGAATGAACGTTGAATAAACCGTCCACCGCGGCGGTCGTTTTAATAATTCCAAATGCAAAATGAAATCCAGCATGCATCGAATTAATTTGACGCTTTGTTTTAAACACAATTAAAACAATAAGTTTTGAAGTCACATGCAGAGCTATAGACCACGGCCGGGCTTTGTCACCAACCCTTTGTTGTGTGCGGTCCCTTATTGTTTCTGTACAGTTCAAATTAATCTCACTGTACCTATTTCTTTGATGGTGACGTTTGACATAAACTTGGTTGACAGTTAGGAATGTGATGGATATGTAAATTGTTTGTCACAGGGGTTAACGGATTTTTGAATTTGGAACACATTCCTTTGTTTTGATTACTTTTGTTCTTTGTTTATAAATATTTATATTTATAAAAATCTTAGTGTAAATTATAATCAACGTCTTTTATTATAATAAGGATTTAATATCAAATGTAAATATTTATTCAAAATCAAGTATTTTATCGTATTTAAGTTTTAAGATAGCCGTGAGACTCTATTTCCGTGGCTGAGCAAGCATATTATGTGAAAATTCGAGATATCACGAACTGAAAAGTCTGCAAACGACAACCAAACCGTATTGCGTTTATTCAAATATAAACTAGTTCTTACATAATACTCTAGTGCCTTTTAATACACCATCTCTTTACGTAAGTATCTTAACTTAAGACCGTGTCATATTTATTATCAAATAATATATTCATTTTTAACAATAATCATTATGAAACTAAAGATCTGATTTTAAGTTATCTCATATCATATCATTGTACCTTTAAATACAATTAAATTGCAGTCTTATATCATATTAGTAGTCAGAAGAAAATGCACCATATTTTAAAGACCATAAAGCACTTTTATAATAAACTGTGATGTTGATTCACGTAAACATAGTACAAACAGTAGGCCGAGGCAATATCCGGGCTCGTCGTTACTTGTCAGTTTATTTATGCGAGAACATGTGAAGATTTGGGGCGTGTGAGCCTCGAATATAGTAGAGAATAAAGATAACTCTGTATTTTGGTAATGGAATTAGTATTTTCGGAGAGGCTGTAACATGTTTCTGTATAAGAATCGACGTGAAACTAGTGTGTCAAGATATTTTGTTGTTAAAGTATCATTTATTTAAGCATTTTAGCTTTACATAAAACAGGTGTATATTTAAATGTCTTAAATGAGTCGAAAACAGATTAAAAACGACATTAAATATTTAAATCCCGTATATATTACACAAACCCACCGCCACAAAATGTAAGAAATAAATTGCATATAACGAAACACGCCAATCCCAAGCTTACAAATCAGCAAGAAACATTCATTTACCCGCTACTAATTTATATAGTCTAATTCAAACCTTAACGAGATGCTATCCGTAAACCTGTACACACACACATACACAAACTCTATATATTCGGTTAAGCCTTCCAAAAGTAGCTGTGGATGTGAAACGCACACATAGAGACTAAAGCCGCAAGGCACGTAACATAAGGAGCTTTGAAATTAATTTAGCTCGGAACTAGCTGGCAAATGGATAGACGTGTGAGCTCGGCGAAGGGGGGACGGTTTAGGTGCCTCCCCACTCCCGGTGGGGGAGGGGGCGAATGAGGCCGTGCGCTCGGAAAATTCGGCGTTTAGCCGAACCTTTGTGGTGAACGGTTGTGCTAAGGAGTAATTGTGTTTCGTACATTATGTACGGGTCTCATATGAGCGCTGTAATTGATTAGGTTGGTTAATTGACCAAGGAATTTATCGGATGCTTTGAAATTTATTATACTATATTAGATGAGAATTTGTTTTGTATATCGAAAATTATTGTTGAGTTCAAGGAGAATTTAAGAGGATCTGTATATTTTATTATTCGCAGACTTAAATAATGTCTCAAACCTTACCTATTCAATTACCTATGGACGGACGGAAAACTCAAGCATTTAGACATCTCTACATTAGCCAATTTAATTAACTTTGTAAGCAGCAATCAAATGGATTTTTGCAAAACCTTGCGGCAATATCTTTGAAATTTAAATCTTAGATTTGCAAAAGTGTGAAGAATAAAAACAAGCTTTATAATCTTTTGATGGGAAATTTTCATCACCAATCATGACCCAACGACACTAACAATACCTAATCACTACTTTTCTGGCGAATAATAGCATTTTAAATATGGCTGTATACTAGGGGCGCCTTCAATTTAACCGCGTAACTGCATCGCGGTAAAAGCGCTACATTATTATTGTATGAGAATTCTTATGGTTTTATACAAATTATATTAATAATTTAGTTTTGAAGGGGCTCAAGTATCTCAATGCTCTTAAGTATATCTCTTTTAAATACACAACAGATAATTACACCTTTTTCCTGGGAAAAAGTGTTATAATAGACTAGGCTAAATATGCTTTCGATCGAGCTTATTGAACCCTGCACAACTTTGACACTAATAAAACAATTAAAAAAGAACCTTAATTACTTAAATAGATATAAACATATCCATTCAAATTAGGCGAATTACACAACCAACGACGAAATCATAAAGTTCAATTTCCCTCAACACAAAGTAATATACATAGACAATAAAGCGACCGTAAGCCGCCATCTTAGTATTGATAGGCGATACTTGTTAATATCCTCTCTACAAGGCCTTTATAATATCCGCCGTACATGTCCCTTCCATCCGACGACTAATAACGTCTACATACAGACGTCCCTTTGATAACAGAAACTCATTTGAGTTTTACATGTATTCCATGAATTGTTTTTATGAAAGGTGAGCAAAGGACGGGAAATAATCCAGTCTATTCGCTGTTGAACGATTTAATGGATTTAGTGCCTTTAAAAAGTCGTTTGGAAATGTAAGAAAAAGAAAATTAAAAATTTTCGAATAATGATTTTGTCATAGTTGTATTGTATGCGCGAGACGACACCACCCTAAGGTCCTGAGCTCCAATCCCAGGTTGGAAAAAGTGATGTAATGTTTTTCTATTCAATATCAGCCCCGATTATATGCCCGATACGGCTAGGCTTGACCCCTATTACATCATGGAATGTGTTCCGCCCGACACCCGAAAAATGGGTGCCTGGTGATGTGTGTGCAATTAAATAAAAACATTGTGTTAGGGAATTTAATTAATAAAATGATTAATTTTGACCTGTAAAATTTTATACATTATTAAGATTCCGTCAATATAATTCTACCAACGGTTCGGAAAGCAGTTCACACCAGAGAAGAACGGACTAGAAATTCTGTGTTGCTCTTTTTAAAATCAGTAAAGAACGGACTAGAAACTCTATGTTGCTCTTTTTAAAATCAGTATAAGGTATAAACTACAGTGCATGATGTAGTTTGTTTGGTGGTCTTCTTATATTACACTGGCTTATAAAAAATATATTGTGTAATTTATATTTCAGTACACGATGAAGGCGAGTATCGAATGCACTCTTATTTTGGAAAATATATCTGATTCGTGCAGTTATAGAGTTAGGCCAGCTTCCAAATTTGAATCTAATGAATACATCAGGTTATGTGGCCAAAGAACTAAAGCTATAACACTAAGGTATTACATTTTTTTAAATAAAGAACATTCCCATTGACGTTTATAGCAGTTCCACAAAGACCCCTGTCATTTCTCTATCTGTAAATGAAAATAGGCAAAACATTTCCCTCATATAAGTCCAAATATATTACTTTCCTTTGATCTACATAGGCATAAGTCCCCGGGCGATTGCCGGATAAACCGGTTAGTAATATCCGGACACGTCTCCTAGAGCAAATATACTTTGATATCATCACGCATTTCTGTTTGACGTTCTCGAATGTGAACGGAGATGGAATAGTCTGTTATCTGTATAGTTCTACTTAAATGTATATATATTGGTAAGTTTATTTGAATATTTATTTGTTTTTAGAACTGTAGGTTTTCAACGACCTTTCCTCAACTCAAGTGCACCGTTAATGGCGAATACACAGTTAACGCTATTCTAAAATAAGGGAATTTTGTTAATAAACTACGAATACTTAAATTATGAATAATGTATTTAATTTTACAATAACTCCGATGTATATGCAATATTACTTAGAAAATTTGTTGTTAATTTTTTTTCTAAATAAATGAAATAAATAATTGACTTATTTCTCAAAATAGATACAAATAATAACATTTCTAATCATATCATCAATGTGGAAAACAGTTAAAACTCAAGTTTACGAAACATATAAGTTTACGCAGAATGTATGTTTTTTATTCCTTTGGCATGTGAATAAAAGGAATCCGGTATGCAATTCACGGCCGCTGCTCTTAAAACACATTTTACGATTTGGCCATTCAAATAAATGTTACAGTGCAACGTATAGTCAAACGATTCTTTATTTTCGAAATTCTCATGCCCTTTTTTTTAATAGTTAATGTTTATTTTGTTGTGTGTGTTTTGACCATAATTATAAAATAAGGACGGACCAAAATTCACCATTCTGTAGAAAGAGACAAAGTTATTGTGCGGCCAATACCTCTCTCTTTTCTGTCTGTAAACGTCTTATTTTACTAATGTCATGCGAGTATTTGTGAAGATGTTTGGATGTTTGTTTGTTAGCAGAATTCGCTGGACGGATTTGGCTGGAATTTAGCGCACATACATATACCAGACAATTGTTCTAGATTAGCATATTACTATATTTCGTCCAACTTATTTTTGAGCTGATTTTATATAGATAATGCTAGCGTCATACAAATGGCGCTATGTATAGTTCGTAGTTATTCAGGGACTTGCGTAGTACCTAGGAAACGCTATGCACGAGAACGAAGCCGCGAACAATACCTAGTACCTTATATTTATGGGTTAAAATGTCTTTATCTCTTTCACTTTCCTGACAATATCCACTTGACAGTTTAATACAGTCACATAATCCGATCTCAACATATATTATGACCCAAACAAAACTTTGACCCAAACATTCTCCAATTCTGTGCAAAAGATTAAAAATGATAATCAATTTAAAACATTATTTTTTATTTAAGTATCCCTTTAAAAAAATAGTCATATTAATCAATTTAATTTAATTGCAGGTCTCATCGTGATTTAGGTCGGTGATGCAGAATAATTGGACGGCTGATCTACCCATCTCATCTCGTAGCTAGTAGCTGCTAAATATTTTACTCTAAGTGTGCGTCGCTCAGAACTCGGTCCATACATCAGCAATAAAACGGTTTACTGTCGCCTCCTGTCGACAATGTACGATTTATATCTGACATTTATGTGAGATAGTAAAATCTTCAATTGTTTTTACCTACGAAATTAATAGATTTTGTATCTGTGATCTTAAACGGTATTTTATATTTAGTCTCTATATTCGCATTAAAAAAATGTGTATATTAGACGTGTTGTTTATGACCTTCAAATTTTAAATAAAGAACGATTTTTATTTTTTTTTATGTTTCTAAATTTGAATATTTTAAACTTACATCTAACCTCATGTGTCATACCGTCCGCATCACAGTACTTGACGACAGCGCAAAGATAAATTAACAGCCATATAAAGTAAGTATCTTATATTAACATGTTATACGAGTTTCGAGGTCAGAAGCCCTGCGCGAGTGAATATCACGGCTTGGAGGTGTTTAAGCTGATGAGTATTAGATAGAAGAGCGCTCGCTACACTTATCTAAGGAACTCTTATTAAATCCTCCTTAACTAATCCTTCAGAGTTCCAGCAAACGTGTACGGAGCGCAAAAAAATTAGGAGATTTTATATTATTTACGTGTATGTGACTCCGATAGGCGAAAATCAGTGAAATCTGTGGTTAGTGTCGTTATATTTTTAGTACATCATCGAGAACCAAATACTGTCTATATTCCATAAGGAAAATATACATTACATTTTTGTGTACCACATATAAATAAACTAAGCAATACGTACAGATATTACTTTACATAAATACCCTCCTTTTTATTGCTCTAGACTCACAGTTCTATTCTCGATTCGGGAAACAAATATCAGTGTCAATTATTTGATCTAAAAAAACAAATCTCAGCTGCCCGTAATTTGAATTTAAGATATGGCAGCAATCTCATCGCAATCACATGATATAAGCAAACAAAAGCACGGCAAAGTCATAAAGATTTACGAGAACTCTCGCTTGTTATGCCGCCTTTCTAAACGCCAAGACGCACTAAAAACCCGAAGAACCTTCACATCAACTCTACAAACCAGCTAAACACTAAAGACATCCACGTGTACAATTAACTAACATTCCTACACAGACAGCGTCCCATTTACGTTATGTACGGAGCTTTCTATGCTGTCGGTACCAGTAATTAGAGGGACCGTGGTACATAGCCCGTCGTACATAATGTAATTATCCACGTACGTACGCTCTAAAATACTCACTCGTGGAACAATTTGGAACTAGAGGCGAAGTTGGAAACCGCAGCAGACGTCGGCCATCTTGCCGTAGCTATGGCAACGCGGCCGCGAATTGTCTGCCACCTGAAAATGTAAATAACTTCACGCTATGTTTATGAGTTTCGTTTGTAAAGGGATTTATTGGTGTTAAAGGGTTGGGAAATCCAAATGTCGCATATAATTTCGAATTCATCTGCCAATGGTGTTGCGTAAGAACACGAACGATTTATTCTATCCTCCTTTGTGTATTACTATTACGTATAACGAAGAACTGGCACGTATAATTTGGTTATATTTAAAAAAAAAGGGTAAATTTTGTATTTAGAATACAAAACAAAATCTAATGTTAATAATGATCGGTTAGGTGTAAATAAAATATACAGCAATTTTGTATCACTGAACGTACCTTGTAAAACCTCATAAATTGTCTCACACAGTGTCTCTTGCACTCTCAGATGCTTGCAAATCATAAAAAAGCCGCAATATTAAAGCCACGCACGATAACAGCTCCGTTCCGAAGTGCATCTCATAGCGGGATGGCTCGGCTACATAACAATTCGGTAGAGTATTTCAATATAAATGCTGGTCCGCCATTAGCAGGCGACAGGGGCGAGCCGCGGGATATGAGTACAGCACTACCCTCATGATGTGGGATACAGAAGTATGGAGAGCGTTGGAGTGTGATGACTCAGGCATTTAAAACAATGAAGTTCAGTTATGGAGCGAAACGGACACTTGCAATCAAGCAGCGTCATGTTTTACCTCTAAATCATTAGAAGTATAACATGATGCTGTTTGACTGTAAATGTTCGCTCCACTGTCCTCCAACTTAAAAAAACACCCTATGTCGATGTATTGTTTTATATGTTCTGATTATATATACTACATTGTTTTCAACTATTCTATACATTGTAAAATACTTAACTAAATGTTAATTCGAAAGAAATAAATAGGATGTAAAATAATTATGCATCATACAATTAAGAGAAACAAAGAAGAAGTAAAAATCTCCAGTCAAAAAGCTTTAAATAGAGCAGGGTTTTGGTATAATTAACTATAAGCTTTATGAACTCAATAGAGTAGTATGAAAATATGTGACCAAAATAACAAAATTAAAAATAATAAAATAGTCCTACTCCACCGTCGCCGATAGGAGAGGACAGACAGGCGCAGTTGTGGAGCACTCTTCATTTCGAATGCCTGTCCACGCGCCGCCTCCCGCGCTCCCCTTGTGTGTACACGCCCTATCGAGAGCTACTAATACACAACGACACCTCTGCTTTTGGATGAGATATTTTGCTTAGAAGTTATGAAAAGCTTAGAAATATCGTGATTCATCATTCAGAAATCATATACCCAATAAACATTCATATAAAAAAAAAATACTATTAATAATAACTAAGATGTGAACTGGATTTAGTCGCTTAATGAAAATGTATGTATTGTCAATTCTCATTTGGTCTACAGCGATACGGGCTCGGGTTTTGTATGTTCTTGTATCTATAAATAATAAATAAAACACTGTCTAGTAGTATCATTCTTATTTCAACAAGTTCTACATATTGACGTAAGAAGAGCTTGTCTGATTCTCGTTCTAACCATTTCGAAGGAGAATCAGACAGAAAGACATTTGCCATGTTTCATCCATCGATGCCATCATCGATGGATGAAACATGGCAAATATTTTTGAAAACATTTGCTGAACGACCGCACCAAGTCCTTTTCTCACCCATTTATTCCCCGTCAAGCTCACTTACCGACACTTTGACGTGTGAATTTATCAGAAACTGTGGTCAGCGTAATATCTGGCAATCTTTGAATTACATAAAATTTAAAGGTCATCAATTTATACAAACAGTTTTTAGCAATACATACTAAAGTCAAGCCATTGTCACTACGCAATTCAATTAACAATATACCACATCCACCCGGCATTTAGTGATACCACGGTACGCATGCCCTTCGCTCCTTGGCGAGTGATGAAAGCACGTGTGATGCGTACCCTTCCATTGTGGTCGTGTCACAACAGAACGGCCAGGGAGGGCCGCCATTAAACCTCACCTGAAATTGTGCTTCAACACGAGATGAGAATTTTACAAATGGCGGCTCAAATATACGTGTGGTAAGCGTTGATTGTACTCCTGATTACAAGTGCTGAGGACATGTCGTTTTTCTAATATCTGTGTGATTAAAAATGGTTATTGTTTTGGCTGTTATGTGCTTATTTTGCATTATGTGATTTAACTCAAAACTGTGATATTCAATAGAAACTTTGCATATTATAATAATTATTAAATTTTCAATTGTAAATCAATATACCGAATTGTTAGAAAAAGTACTGTATCCTTCTAGCCACATAAATGGAAATAGAAATAAATTTAATTACCAAAAATTACACTTCATATAGAAATTAACAACGATGTCCAGAGGCTATGCGCGTATCGTTGACATCAAAAACAAAAAGGTCAAAGCATATCCCATCTAAAATTGCAATAGTAATTTTATCTTTTTTACTTTTATTTTACTTAAATGTTTTAAAGCGATATGATACCGAAAGCATAGCTTTACGTACTTTCAAACCTACTTTATGGAATACACCCAATACTCCCAAAAATCTGCATATAATTCCTCAACCCTTTATTACACTAACGTGAAAGCAAGACTAAACACAATTCCTGATACAAGAATAAAGAAAACACGACGCAGACAAACGTAATTACACAAACGGAAGATGAGTTTATTCAAAAAGCAATCACACGTAAGCTGAGATCGACTATCCGAGATTGAATAGCAAATCCACGTAATATATCAAAAGGTAATCCGTTTAAGTTTAAGGTGCACTATATATCATGTGATGGGGCCGTGGGCCGCCCCGCTCTGTTTGGTCGCCTAAGCAGGGTGGCTCTATAACGCATGTTGTGTTGTGTGGTGGAAGATATAAGCTTTCATATTGTTATTTATTTATTTATAGCTTAATTTTACACTAAAACAAAATTACTGTATTTAATATTAAAAACAATGAAAGCGGAGAGTAGGATAAGCGTTCATATTGTTATTTATTTATTTATAACTTTATTTTACACCAGAAACAAAAACACTGTATTAAATATTAAAAACAATGAATCCAGAGAAATACAATTGGCGGTCTTGTCGCCCTAAGCAATCTGTTACAGACAATCATTGGATGGAATAAGAGAAAATTAATTAAGGTCAATCTAGATGTTATTTGTCAATATTTGTATGTCATATGGGTATTAATACGAGTATGTAAGTAAAAAAGAGTCGTAATATAACATCGATTAAGTATAAATTAAACTGACCTGCTTTACGCAGACTACGGACAAAAATCATATTAACCCTCAACGTCAAAACAGAAATTGTTAATTTAGATTAATTCTGACACTAATAACAAAAAAGCTTTGAAAATAATTTATAAAAACCTCGCACAATCCCCCCTGTTAATCCTATAGACTTCAAAAAGTAATTATGCACCTAGAAATCGTCAGCCACGACATACAAAGAGGTTTTATTCTAAAAATCTATTTTCCCGCTCGTATGCTGACACTTGAGCCCCAATTACTTGTTCGTCAACTAAGCAGGGGGCGGCGGGGTGTACCAACGGGGGACGGGGTTTCTTCCTGTTTAAAGGCACACGTCGCAAAGCGAAATCCTTTACAGGACAGAGCTCTAAAATTGCCCCTATAGACTTTGGGGTAATGTCATATGGCAAATGAAAGTAAGTACTTATAGCATTTATTGAGCAACGCTGGCTGGCGTCTGGTCAAAAATATCCTTTTGTTAAGTATTGAATAATCTCTGGAAAATGTCTGAAAGAATGCAAGCAAGAGATAATGCTATAACATTTTACCATTGTTTTAAAATACTTTTTTCTCTTTTCTTGTTCCATGATTTTTGTCTCTAGCGTACAATAAAGTCTAATAAATAAATAAATGAAATTCTAACGCACACTCACTCCTTTTATCCTCGAACGAGTATCCATAAGTGCAATTAATACACTCACATTTTGCCTTGTGTATCCCCGTGATGTTATGAGGACAAAGCTATCGCCTAAACCTATCGGGCACAAATCCAGACTCCGGGCTGATGCTGAGCAAAAAACCCAATATAACTTTCCCGACTCGGGACTCGAACCCGACACTCCAGCACTAGAGTCGTATCGTAATACAGCTACACCAACAAGACAGTCTTTAAATTCAACTTATTGAAAAAACTTGTTACTACTTAGAATTAAATTAAAATTAAAGATAAAAATAAAACACTAATAAGCTATCCTATTTTTAAATTTCTTTGCGCTCAAATTAAATAATAAAATAATTAAATTAATAATAATAAAATAATTAATTAGATCATAGAGCTAGCATATCTACTATTCTATATACATTTTACTATGTCTATGGCGATCTGATTGTACACGCAGCGAGGCACTCGCGATCTCCTCTAGGCCGTGTTCTTCGTTCAAGATTGCTCTCATCAAAAATATTATTTACTAGGATAAATTAAATTCTCTGAAGTTAATATATGCTAAGTAACTGCACCGAATATGTAATTAGCATTTGTTACACTGACTATGACGTTTTCCTAAAAAAATTATCGCAATTTTACGTTCGCATGATTTTTTAAACTCAAACCAAATTTGTAAATACGTGTTAGATAGCGAATTCTACCGACAGAGTATTCGCAAACACACTAGACGTATCCGCGACCTCATTCCGCTATTTATCTTACTCAAACAGTGTAAGCTGTATCTAATCTAACTTGCCTGCGATCCATGTACTTCACTGATTTAAATCGATATCTGTGCCTCGCTATATTTTGCTGAATGTTATTTAAAAAATGCAATGCGAAAACAAATCTATTTAAAGTCCTCTAATGAATATTCACATTTAGGAACCCGATAAACGACCGAAAAATAATTAATAATATAGTGAATATTAATCGATTTTGACTTTTTACTCTCTTATCCTTACTTCTTTTCTTATCTTATTAATATTGTTATAGATGAGAAATTTTGTGAAAATATTTCGATGTGTGTATGTTAGTTACAAATAACTCTGAAATAATTTGACAAATATGGACAAAATTTGGCACACGGGTAGACCATTTCCTTGATTATGTTCCAAGTATGTTATAGGTACTCCACATAGGCTACTTTTTATTCTGTTAATTTCCTATCATAGAAAATCAAGGATATTTTTTCCGAACTTTAAATAGAAAGCCTTGTCGACCAGTAGGTATTAAAAAAACTTCTGAAGCGACATTCCACGCGGGCGAAGCTGCAATAAAACCTACTAAAAACCTAGAAAATAGTCATAACCAATAATAATTCATGATTAATCTAGTCAATAATACCGTAAACAGAAAGTAACTCAACTGCAATCAAAACACAAATTACCTAAAACGTTTAAGAGTAAAACAACATCCCTCCTGAAGACTAACTCCTAACGAAACAAGACTGAAGACAACCTATCAACTTCACATCAAGCAAACACTTAATATAACATAAAACGTACATGCATTGACTGATCGAGAATACAGGCTTGCGGTAATGGCAGCTTTCAATATACGAGAGCGTAGAGTTTGTTGCCTGAATAGATAATTAGCCGCACAGGAAGGCATAAATATATTAGTAGCGTGCCGTACAAGACATACGAGGTTCAAATTAGTGTAATATTGATGCCAGGTTGGAAATTGAAATGTTAAAACCCTTTAAATTATTTACAGACATGTTATAAGCAGATATATGTACTGTTGTATAGGTTTGGAGTAGGCTTAGGGTTGAAGTCAATATAATTTAAAAAATTTAAAACGTGGAACCTAGACAAAAATAAAAAGTAATAATAACAATACTGTATTATATACTGTCCACTGATGGACACGGGCCTCCTCTATTACTAAAAGGGATTAGGCCTTAGTCTACCACGCTGTCCTAGTGCGGCTTGGCAGACTACATACCTTCAAAATTCTTATAGAAAACTTTTAAGTAATGTAACGTTCCTCGCGATGTTATCTTATGCCGTTAAAGCAAATGATAATTTGTTAAGGATACAATCAGAGGTTCGAGCCCTTGGGTTTTCGGTCTTTGGAAAATCGTTTCGGCAATTCGTTCCACTTCCAACTAAGTTATCGCCGCATGTATAAATAAAACGTAAAATAAAATGTTTTTTATATAACATCAGACCTTTAGGACTGTCTCTAGTAAGTTTTGTCAGACTTTTCGGTTTCCAAAAAAGCGTTATCAAAATGATTATTAACGGCATACTATTATGACAAGTTAATATTAGAATATTAAATACATCAATCTTGAATACCACTAACTCCTCTATCGTGTCATGGGAAAATGTACCGTGGTATTCTCATTGCTCAACCCTTCGACTTTTTCACTATAGAACTCATTTAAATCTCAACGTCCCCTGCTTTGCCTGCGATGCACCTTGTTGCAAATTAAGGATTCAATCCAACATAAAAAAAATATGAGCCCAAAGGATCGTGGGTAAAAAAGTTTTATCTTTTTTTTTATTACACTTTATTGAAATGAGACACCGGGCGCGCATATAAAATTGATCTTTTTGTTAGCAGCGAAAGGGTTAGGCAGCCTGTGTATTGAATATATTTTTTTTATTTGATATGCACAAGGTACAAAAGACCCCACGGCACTGCGGTTCGGGACGCTTCGTTATTTCGGTGTTAAAGTTGAATTTGCGTTTGCAATCTTTTTATTATTTTTATGGGTGAATTAAGAGCGTTCTTTTTTTAAATACATAAATGTTTATGTTTATTTTGTTAATGTTTACCCATATTGTTTCTGTTTGGTAATATTAGGCTATAAATTGGAAAATTGCGGTAATGTGAATAATTATGAATATGATTAGGCCACGCCGCGCTATTAGAAGTTCTGTAGAATGAGTCAACTAGAGTTGCTAAAATCTGAATAAAATTTCAATATTACCGTTTCGTTTTTTTGTGTTAGTGTAATTTCCGGGGGCATAAGAAATCTATATAGGTACCCACAGTATTCATTTCTTTTCTTGAAACTCCCGAATTTCTTCTAGTGTTATAAGGATATGTGACTAATAGAATGTAATTTATTTAATTAACTAACACTAACATTTTTGCCACCATTTTGATATAAAGATAAGAAGGTAAGTGTTATCCCATACTCGTAGTGCCTACGCAAACGCAGCAAATGTAAATTATCTAGAAGGCCGCGCCATGCGCCTAATATCACAAACAAAAAATTCTCTCTGTCCAGTGTCACTACTACCTTGAAAGTGCAACACGCATAGTCAACTGTATTGTGTGAATATGAACACACACATAAATAAATCGCCAACGCTTAACAGTTTTACTCACACTTATATGATTATGGAATCGTGTACATGATCATTTGATCTTGTACCATCGACAGAGGAAAAATGCGTACAAGCCGAGTGCTTTATATTTTGTCTTGTAGCAAGTATTTTTTGCTAAGTCTGCGTAAAAATCTTGGCATCTATAGCTGATAGTCAAAACCAAAAATAATCACAAGATATTAATTATTTATGCACAAAAAAAAAATAGATATGTTCATAAAAGTATCGATATACTCATAGAATTATAACCTGCATATTAAGCGGTTTAAATATTTCTTAAGGTTATAGCTTAAGGTCCATTTTTCATACATTTTGTTTCACCTTTAATCTGGGTAACTAAACAAGTATTGACAAGTAAAGAATTTAAATTCACGTCTAGTTAGTGATTAGTTCTCGCAGTTGAAAGAAAAACGTAAAAATAATTAATATGCATGAATATTTCGGCCTTTAAAATTTAATACGACGAAATTTTAAGCTATAACCTTAATATTGATAAGAAATTTAAAAAAAAATCAAAAATGGAACCATCAGTTAAAACTCGCTCTAAAATAAATGTCAAAAACCAAAGACAATATATTTTTTTATTCCGATCCAGCCAGTGTCAACAATGCAACAGCAATAAACGTGAACACAAAACCTCGAGACAGATATCATCAACAATTTCACACTATACACTCACGTATTTTATCAATTTGACAGCGAAGCACTTTATTTGGCCCGATAAGTATCGCTCTTGATTCTGATGTCGTTATTTTCGAGTGGTTCTTTACGTTTGTGTGAGTGGTTGCGATAATTAAATATGTATACAATAATTTGAGAGCCGTGTATATCTTTCTGATGTATTAATATGGTGTAAAAGATAATGTGTTTTTTTTGCCAAGTGAAATAGACACATACATTTTATTCCTAAACTTACAATATATTGAGAGATTTTGGTAATGAGGAAGTTTGAGAGACTTTTGTATAAATCGTTTGTATAAACTTTAATAAAATATTTGTGTATAGAACAAACATGTCAGTAGGGGCATCAAACACATACTCTTATAAACATAATGTTGATTACTCGCTGCGCGTGCGCTTGACTTGAACACTTCTACTGGCCAGGCGATTACAGTCTATTTATCTAGTATTTTTCTATTCCTCTCATTATGAAATTTTAATTCTCCTAACAAATTCGTAATAAGTAGAAGTTCATTTATATTATTGTACTGTAGGTGACAATATCACAACATCTATCTACAAATACAGATATGACATTCCCCAAAACCCATAAATTAACATTCAACAATAAGTTATTTTGCCAAAACCACTTACACACAAAAATGCAAACTACAAACCGTGATTCACATAAATTTAGTCCAACCCGCCACCGGTGACGTGTTGGCCGATTCGACCGCCGCCGTCACTCCCCCGGCATTGGCCATTATTTACCAACCCTTCTGACCCCTGACCCTTCTACCTAAATATGACCTATCGGCCCTAGCCCCTGGTCATTGTGCGTCGAATTAATCGGCTGGTACACTTTTGTGTGGACACTGCCCACCGTTATTCGAACTATTCGCTCATTGTGTTTATATTAAAAAATTTTAAGTGTCCCCGGCGTAAACGGGTTTGCGAATTTTTTTCCTACAGTCAAAACTGGTTTTTGATTTAGAATAGATAGGTGCGTTTTTAGTTAATCTGCGTTGCATTTTTAATAAAGCTTCATTGTTAAAATATTGTTAGTATTATTTATATAGCAAATATATCTTGTACATAAATGATTTGCAAATTTAAAAGATATTTAACTTATGAAAAAAGTACTTTGTTTTTTTTTAATTGTAAAATATCAAATCAAAATTCTTTTAAACGAGAACTCATATAGCAATGCTAATATATTTGAAAAAATCAATTAAAGAATTCTAAATCATGTTCAGTCCGGACAAGGGAGTTGGTATCTAGATTTAAAGACTGGTAGACCTTATGAAAAACTAAGGTAGAGCTAAAGGAATTCCATAAACGAATATTATCAAAATCAACAGCAAGTGGATCCAATGCTAGCATACACAATTAATTATCTTACTAAAATTATGATTCCTTAAAAGAATGAACTTTAATTTTGTAACTGTATATTACCAAGAAAAAAACTCCTTTCTATCTTCTTCTTATAGTCAAATTACTAATATTGTAAAACAAGACAATGTCCCTGGATGTTCTAGTATGTACGCACATTTGGCATGTTTGTCAAAATTTTCTCCAAGCCATATCCGTTCAAATACCGAATGTGGTGACTCCATTATAACTCCGGGCCGGAGTACGCAGCGTCATCGCAGGTAGAGCACACTATTTTGCATACTCACACCCCTTGGTAGTAGTTAACGATTTATTATTATTTACAGAGCGGAAACGGCTTCCCTTCGCATTTGTGCGAATGAGTAAATTTTTCGCCATCTATTACTATAGAATATAGTTAATTAGTATTATTTTTCTCAAGCTAGGATGTGTCATAGCTTAAGCTAAGTTTAAGTATTTTTTCTTGCTTCTTATTTTGCATTATTGTGTAGATTATAAGTAGAATGAGTTTGATAATGGAATGGAAAAGTCTATATTTATACAAAATGAGACAAAGTTTTTCACTACCTACCGGAATAAAGAGTAATCGATAGTACTCAAGATTAATGAAGCTTTCTATTAGTAACCTATTAGTAAAAAACGGTTTAGTAGTTTTTGAGATTAGTGCATTCAAACAATCAATCTCTATCTTTATATGCTAGTATAGATTTGTATCTTTTATTTGCTTCATAGAAGTTTCAGTACTATAGCCGTATACTATAACCATATTATACCTATACGTATATTATCATGTCTTTATTAAAATTATATTAGACCCACGCATTGGCTTTCTTACTGACCACCTTCTGTTTTTACTTTGTGGACTTTAGGTTGTTGGAAACCATTTGCTGTTATTAGAAGGGTTGCTTCACTTCGTTTAGGAAATTTGTAAATGTCGTAAGTTTCGTTTATGATTAAACCCTTTGTTCTTGTTATTTATATCATGTTTTCTACTTTTTGGCAATAGATTATAGGTAATATCTAAAGTATTATATAAAGCTGAAGGGTTTGTTTGTTTGACCACGCTAATCTCAGAAACTATTAAACTGATTTTGAAAATGTATTAATTAATAGAAAACTACATAACTACTGAGTACTATAGGCTACTTTTTATCACAGAAAAAAAATTCCACGCCGGCAAAGCGGTAAACAATAGCTAATGATTTATAAAATAGCTATTTTTCTCTGTATATTACTTGTTAAAGTATTATCTTCCATGGTAAGAACTTATGACGGCTATGTACTAAGTTAGTTGAGTAAGGTACCACAAAGTATATAACGTATGTTTCCCGAGCTACTTTTAAACCTTTGTTCGATACAAACTGTCAGTCAAATTGCATAGAACGGATCAACGGGGAAAGGTGTTCGCTGGAATTTATGCAAATTTTCTACACGCTCATATTTCTACGTTCTAATTCTAACTCTACCACACACACATAAGACATATTATTGTATAATTTATGAATATTCGCAATAAAAATAATATCTTAATGTTATTATGCAGGGAATTGTAAACATTTTTACGATACGCATACGGTGTAGTTTTGCAAAACGCATGCAATAGTATTGTGTCGTTTTATTGCGAATTTAGTTTCTAATTTGCATGGCGCATTGTCAAATGAAACTACTTTTCAAAAATGGCCACAAAAGAGTTTTTTTTGATAAACAACGTTGTGTATGCACGCGAATGTAGAACATCTGCTGTTTAGGGTCGATAGCTTATGCTAAAATTTATTAGAAATATTATTAACGTATTTATTATTCGCGATGTACCAAAAAACAGACTGTCATTATAATAAGTTCATACCTATATCTAATTTTTGAAGTGCTTATAATATAGAATATATTGATTGTAGAAGATTTTATTCATTGGTTTTATAAAACGCAGTTAAAAGATTAATTGAAAATTGACTATTAAAAAAAAATCACGTAAACGAATATAGTTGCACTTACGACAGGTATTAAGAGATTAATAAATTTAATTACAAGTTAAACAAGAAAACCGAATAATTTCTTAGCATTAAATCATTTAACCACCCTCCATTAAGATTTATGCGCATTAATAATAAAGAAATTAAAGACACGCGCACGACCCCCAACAAGAAAATACATCCATTTTATAGCGTGAACTAGCGAATACTGGTCCGCACAATAAACTCCATACAAAATCATCGTGTTTGGCAAATCCTTGGTGCACACAAAAGGACAAACGAACGGGAAAACCAGAAATTCTTGTTTATACCATTGTGACTGGTTTTACACGCGCCTATGCAATTTGCGAATTTTTGCGCGGACCGTACTGACCGAGTGGGCTAACACGGGCTATCAACATTGTAATAATACCAGCTCTATATTAAATTGTTAGATTAGGGTTGACGCGTCTCTGATTTTTCTTCTACCCCCCTTAGCAAGCAGGTAGGTTCGCTATGAACGTTGAACGTAGATTACCAGCGTGTTTTAGGGTTGACACGTCTCTGATTTTTCTTCTAACCCCCTTGGTAAGAAGGTTGATTTTGCTATGAACGTAAATGGGTTGAACTTGAAGAAATAATATTTGTAGAGAACGAAGACTTTCCAGCAATGCCACTGGTTGTCGGAATGCCTCATCGGAGCTGCTACCTCAGAGGTCTTATGTGAGTTGATGAAAACAACGAGTAACTCTACCAGCCCTTGAAAGCCATAAAATCTTCAAAAAGTCATTTCATAAAAAATATAAAGAAAAATCTTTAATTAGATTGTAACATATTATCATTAAAAACAAATTTAATAACAAAAAACCGTAGTACGTTTTTACACTACAACACAAAAAAAACATGGACGGTGGGCCTTGTTAGGAACCGGCCTTTCTTCGCTCACATTATCTTAAAAGATCATTACAAAAGTAATAAGAATCCAACTATAACTAATAAAATGTAATAGGTAGATATCATAGAAGACATCTGATAGGTACGTCATTTAATTACTTACCCAATGTCAGATTTCTTACTCACTAAGGAATATTTATTTATGATTAAAATAATAGCCAAATTGAACATATTGTTAACATTTCTCTGTAAGAACGAGGTACTTTTGCATGACCGTTTTTGTAGGTAATTTGAAATATTTCAGACTAAAAAATATTGAGGTCAACCTCATTCTTCGTACAAAACGTATTCTTAAGAAATACGTCGTCTTAACGATACGGTCAGCAAATATGAATGCATTGTTGTCTCAAACGTTCTGAAAGCTTTTTAAATTGGTACCTAAATACATACTTATTTCATCTAAATAATCGTAGTCGTAATCATGATATGAAAATATCATGACTCTTTATGATCAGCATTGTAAATATAGTTTTATGACGTACCTACTTAATTATTGGCCTATATTTAATTAAAATATTTTAAATCGATGGTTGGTTTGGTAGTAAACAATATTTAGATAATGAAAGTAAAAAAAAATAATATCGCTATTTTTTTAGATATGATAGTTTAGGCACTTAGGAGCCATCGAAATGTCAGTTGAAAATATTGTAGTTATAAAAAATATAAAATTAAAAATATTACGTATTTTTTAAAATAGATAAGTATATACTACATAATTTATTCAATTGATATAAACATAAAAAAGTCATATCATAATGTCGCAGAAAAAAATGTTTAAAACGCAAGTCCGCCTTGCCCATCGGCCAGCTCTCTTAAAACTTGAAAATGGAATGCCAATCGGTTAATTTGGCGCCAAAACGCGGTGTGTGAGCGCGCGCCGCCTCATACACGGGCCACGCCCCACACACGCTGGCCAATCGCACCGCTCTAAACACCCTCGCATAGCACGCATATTGATCTGCGGACACGACACGGCTCGAACCGTTTACATTTCGACATATCACATGCTAAACACCGAAAATAATAACATATGAAGTCATGGCACTACGACTTTTATTCTTATGGCAATAATAATAAGGTTCAATTTGGCACTATCAGTTGCAGTCCACTTACGTCACTCCGCTTGTCAATCTTGCCAGGGGTGTAATTTATAATGTATGTTCAGCTAAGAAAAATGTACCTTATGACGATCAGTTTACAATTAATTAATCGATAACATACCTACTTTTTTAGACTCATAAGCCAAAAAATACTGTTACAATGATTTTTTTACGAATTACATAAACTTAATTTTGATCGATGTCACAGGTAGATTGATAGGTCAACATCAGTTATTAAAACAAATTAAACCAAAGTACTAAGTTGTAATTTGATTTCATCATTTAAGTACTAAATAAAGATATCTTTAACAATAAACAAAACTAATAAATTTAAAACCACTACGCCATCTGGCGATTACAACTACATTCACAAGATATAACTAACTAGGCCGCTGTATGTTAAGTACTAACTATTCCCCAATAGATGTCACTGTTATAAATTAATAAATCTTATTAGAATAGTTATAAAACTATTATAAAATATTGTGGTGATAGCAGGTACCATAATTTATAATTTTAATTAAATACCTCGAAATCTCAAATAAATGACAAAACAACAAAAACAGCTTAGTTCTTAAGGCTCTCTCCCAGCAAAACAGCGCTACCCATATTTTTAAAAGCTATCTTTCGAAATTTATAATACACATAAAAAAGAAACACATTTTACAATATGTCATCTTTACGAACGTTAATAATTTCGTACGCGATTGTTAGACATCGAAATAACTAAAACACAAAATTGTTTGTTTTAAATTTTTTTATCATATGGATATTAATTAATACCCACTAAGCTGGCTATCTGCTGAGCCACAGGCCAAGCCTTCAATGATTTCAAAAATTCAAACTGAAGTTCACTGTCCCCATTCACTGTTTAACATTTTGAAAATATGCATAGAATTCTGTCATGGATGGTACCAAGAGCCAGCTAATATAAAAGCTGTTTAAAAAAATGCTGCCATTTATATAAATTCTTTATTTACACAAAATACATTTACATAAAATAAAATATAATTCAAATAACTTAAACATTAAATATTTGTGATGCTTTCTATCATGTAAAATCATAATTTATTATATTCTAAAAAAGACTAATACAATAAGTGTCTGGTATTAAACTTAATATTATTCTAAGTTAATAAAATATAAGCTCGAGCCTTTATCTCTGAATTGTAAGGCAGTGGTGCAACCATTGCATAAAGTTTTTTTTTTTTTAAATATTGTAATTCCTAAACTATATCAATTAAAAATTTACACATCAAGCAATACCATAGAATATTTTGAAAAGTATAAAAAATCTCAATTCATCCATTTAATTAATCATAACTGATCCTGTAAAAAGTTGTGTAAAGGACAGTTTGATCTAGTATATTAAGCACAAAATATAAAATTTTGCCATTTTATTTAGAAATACAATGACTTAATTATCATTTTTGAATTATATGAATATTGTAGACAATATCAATCAACGAATATATTACGGCAGATTATTTGCCAAGTGAAATATTATAATCTTATTCTTCTATAAACTTGATATGCTATATCATATGATAAACCCACATGTAAAATTTATATATTTTATCAAAATACATAGATACAATACAGCAAATTTTTTATCACTAAATATTTTTTTTTCGCACTTTATAAACAGTATACATAAACAATTATTTTACATCAGAATGTTATTAATAAACCAATATCACATATAGATATTACTGTTATATTTAAAATGTAATTCCATAATGTTACAATCATAGAGTTTCCTTACTCAAATGTTTACTAATCATTCTTGTATATTTGATTGTGACAATAAATATAGAGGATGAACATATGTGTGAGTCATCTGGATATGTGAGTCATATCTATAATCACTGCAGTTGTTTTATAGTCTAAACTTGTCCATTCCTCTCCCCTGCTTTTAACGGTTCATTAAGTACTAACGGTATATCGCCACCCGCACTCTGTGGCACCCAACCAGCCGATTCTTCTTCCAACTTCTTCTTCTCTTCTTTAATTCTCTCATACTCATTTATTTCTATTTGATATTTTGGTGTGGTGATGCCAAATAAGCTGGCTAATGTTTCCCCTGCACTATCCACTGCATTTAATACTTTTGTGCCAGACTTCCAGGCATAATGCGAGAACCATGGTCCCCAAGTTAATTGTTTCTGGAAATTTAGGAAAATAGGATATAAAAAATAAAAATGCACATTTATTATTACTACATTATGATTATAAAATTAGTGTTTAAATTTACGGCTGAGGCATTTACTAAATATTTAACAAGCTAGGTACGGCTAGCATATTAAAACATTCATAACCAAGGTTATTAGTCATCGATTGCCTTACAAGCAAACAATAATAACACTTACTGGGTCAACATTTGGTTCTGGCGGCTTCGAATCAACTTCGCTTATGTGTTCCTCCTCCATTTCTTCCTCTACGCCGTCACTAAAATGTAGTACCTTTTTTGGTTGATTAATAGTCACGTTTACATGAGAATTCTCCATTTTCTATAGTTCTGTGTATATGCTTGTTTTAAATATATTTTGTCATGTTTATTTTTGCAATTTTTTCTCACAAGTCACAAGTAGGATATATGACAGTTGACAGCTGATGTTCAGTGCTACCAGGTGGCGCCCGTATGAAACCCCCAAATTGATTGTTGATACCTAATTATTTTGTTTGAAAGATATCTAAACCAAATAAAAAAAGGATTTTCTGCACTATTTATAAATATGGATGAGACAGGAAATCATAATATGACGGTTTCAAAAATTATAACTTACAACAGAACAAATTCAATTATCTATGAATGAATAGCTTTATACTGAACGCAGCTAATTTACACGGCTAAATATTCTTGACAGTTTAATCACGACACGGCCAGAGAGAGAGAAAAAAAAATCACGACATATTTTGACAACAGACAAATACTATTGACAAATTTGATAATGTCAATCTCTAATGTTTACTCAAACCCAAAAACTGCAAGAGCTTTGCGAAATGGATTCCGATTTCTGGCAGAAACAAACTAATGCAAACTACCTATTTCTGTGTTAAAGCAATAAAAAACTAATTTACAGAGGTAGTTTTAGTGATTGTTTCGTAATAATGGAGGGTTTTTGTCGAGGATGTTTAATTAAATATGATAACCCTACAGCATTATTGCAATATACCGAGAAAAATCGAAGGTTGTTTGTTTATTCTACCGGTTTACAAGTAAGTGTTTCCTTGTATTAAAAAAACCCTCAAGTTGTAAAAAATAAGAATATTATTAGGGCTAAATTTAATAAAAAAAAAACATTACAAGTAGCTCCATAGAATATTATTTTATCTGCAAACTAGTTCCATTCTAAAGCAGTAGAACAAGATTCTACGTTAGATACGACTCGGGATGGACATGCTACAGTTTCGTTAGGAAGTACAAAGTAGAATAGCACCTACCTCCTTTGTACTGGGGTACCATGGAAGACAAATTACAAATCAGTCAATTATGGTATTACAATATTTATGGATATTCCTAAATTTCTAATTGATTTTGCAGGTGAAACGCAATGACGCTTTTGTTTTCCAATTGTGCAAAGACTGTTATCTAAGCATGAAACTTGCTTGCAAATTCAAAAAACTCTGCCGATCATCAGACAAAAAGTTCAAAAACTACTTAGGATTACAAGATGCCGGCGAGAATTTGGATTTCTGCACATTTTTAAAAAACAATGATGATGCACTGACCATACGGTAAATTTATAAATTTTTATTTGTTTTAATAACAAACCTTACATTTTATAACCCATACTAATTTCTTCACAGATTTCCTCAGATAATAGGAAACAGTACTCCAGGCAATCAAATTAGCAGAGATGAAGATAATGGTAATGTATAACTGGATACTAAAACTTTGTTAAAAAAAAATTTCATTAATTTATTTATATATTGTCAGAGATAGTGCAATACCATATAACTAGCACTGGTAAACACTGAAAGATGCTAAATGACATTGATACATAAACAGTCACCCTTTCAGCTTTAACTGTCCTTTGATTTTTTTTTTGCCTAATGCAATTCTACTTGCATAATATTGTACTATCCCCAACAATACATTTGTAATGGTTTTCGTGTCATACACTTTCCAATTCATGACAAAGTAAAAGTAATTTAATTGATTGGTCCATCAGAATATTAGTGTAAAAATAAAATATCTAACAAATACTGCTGAAACCACAAAGTTACAATATACTGGATGTATTGAGAGGAGACAGCAAGGGCATCTTAACCGCTGTAGCCACAAAAAAACTTTCTTAAGACCTTGTATTTATAGTTTTTTTTATGTTTATATGTGTAATCACGGATCCTGTAAAATGCATGGGAATTTTTTCGCAATATTTAATCTTAAAAGTATTCTAGTCTGTAATGGTCCCAAAAATACTTTTTGATCTTTATAACTAACAAGAAAAATTTGCATATTTATTTTATACATAATCGCCCATTTTCTTGCTGACTGTTACTTTTTACAATACCTGTGAATGCACATGTTAATTCCTTCAAAAATTATGGACAGTGTCGTAAGAAACTTTTTTTATAGCTACAGTGGATAGGTAGCTTACCCTTACTGCCCTGTATCCAAAATCCACCCTATATAATATATTCAGACATTGTTTTCAGAGTCAACATGTACAAGTATCCGTAACTTCATGACGGATATAATGCAGGGTGAGGAGATGCCCGACACCGAAGCTCGTATCATTCGTGAGGTTATCGAAGAAGAGGCAGATGTTTTGGATGATTCACTGGACTCACACTGGCTGCAAGAAGATGCGTCGATTGACACCGACTTTAGGTTAGATTTCAGGTAAGTTTACTGGTGTATACAAAGTAACCAAATTTAAAACTCTTTACTGTTATGAGACTATTTATTTTATTTTTTTATATATTAATGTTTCCTGCGGAGACAGCGCTCTGAGGTCTTGAGGTCGATTCGCCGGGGCGGGCAAAGTGCTTTTGGTCTTTTCTATTCAGTATCAGCCTGAAGTTTAGAATTTGTGCCCCAAATGGCGATGGGTTCACCCCCTGTCACATAGGACACTTGGCAACAAGTAGGTGACTCCACCTACTCCTTGGAGAATAAAGGCGTGATGTGTGTGTGTGTGTTTTGTTTAATACATTAATATCTTCTCTTGACTTAAACATTGTTTAAAAGTAATGAAGCGTTTGTAAAAACTTTATATCTATCATCTTTAGTAGAGACTAAGACATAGTCTGGCATCTGTTCTAAACTTTTTTTTTTTTTATTACAACAGTTTCAGTCCATTTTCAACTCCAAGATCGACACACGGCTTTACGCCGAAAAAAATAACGGAAAACAAAAATGGCGAGATTCATTATTTTTCAACTAAAAAATTGATGGGCAAAGTTGACAATTCAGATAAACCAGAAAAACCGCAGAATAAAGAGAATGAAAGTATTGAAAACAAATTGAATATTCTAAATGAAGATGCTCAAGACAGTGATAAAATTGTAAAAGATTTTTTTGCAGGAGATAAAAGCTTAGATCCAATTGATCTTGATGGAAATTTGGTGGATATAGACCAAAACATTACTGTTGATGAAGAGTTATATTTAGGTACGCGCCCACAAAATTATTACATACCGACAGATGTAGAGCCTGCACCTGTACAGTTAGAAGTTGATGATAAGAAAGTGGCTACGGAAGATACATCTAAAGTACAAATGCAGTGCACTATTGATAGAAATCTTGAAAATGCTTTAAAAGATGGGGATGGCAAGGAGTTTTCTTTGGCAGATTTGCTTGTTTCGCCACCTGGTAAGTAATACAATTCTTATTCTTTGTTATAAATATTATTTTATTGATCTACGCAGCTTACAATTCTCTGTTTAAAGTAGTGTTCCCAGAGGTCTCAGCGCCATCAACACCAACAATAACAAACATTCTCTTTGGAAAAAAACTTGATATTGATGGTGGAGAAGATACAACTGAAATTAAAATAGGACAATGTATAGAAAAATATGAAGCCATAGCAGGAGACATGGATATGATAGAAGAATTCTTTAACCAGAATGATAAAGAACTAGAGATGGAAAAACAAAATGATAATGAAACAAAACCAGAAACAGAATTGAAAGTTAAATCGGATCAGTGGTCTGTCGAGGATAAATTTGACATCGAAAATTGTATTTGCAAAGTGTGTTCAAAAAATTTTTCGAGCTCCAAAGCTTTGAGAATACATTCTGCGAAAATACATAAATTAAAAATCAGCAACCCAGATAAATATGCATACAAACACAAATTGAGGACGTGTGATACATGTGGAAAAGGATTTAGAGATGATGCACGATATTACAGGCATAAGATGAATCATAAAGTAAGTGCCCAAATACATGAAAACCTCGATATTGACTTTCAAAGAATTATTAACCGCGAAAAACTGCACTCTGATTTTTTTTCTCTGTTCGCAACTATCGATCACCTCCAACAAATGATCCCAACATACATTTTCAATGGTCTATTTTCACATTCGAAGCTGAAGAAGAAGGCTTAGGTTCAAATCAGTCCAAATCACAATAAAATTTATGTGGTCAGAATGTAAAAATTGGATCATTTGTTGAAATCGACCGTATTTGGTTTCAGGACTATGGTTATGAAATCTCAAATTATAAGTGTGGATATAGTAAGTAAGTAGTAAGTAATGCAAGATGGCTTATATCGTTTTTATTCGCAGGATGACAACAAAACATACAAATGTGAACGATGTTTGCTTACTTTCGGCTCACAAGTTAAATTAGACACGCATATGACTTCACATACTGGGCAAATACTCAAGAAACAGCATACGGGAAAGGTATGTTAATGTACTAATTTTAATATTAGAGTACATGAGTTATTGCTTCTCGATTTAATTTTGATATTATTATATAAATGTTCAGAAATACAATTTGGTATTTAATAGATTCAATGACGCGACCTTTAGCTATTTAAGGCTTTTGAAAATTTTCAATGTCTAATATTCGCGTAACTATAATTAATCATTAATTAATTCTTTTGTATACTAAGTTCCCTTTATCACTAAAGCTAAGGAAAGGATACAAATACTGGTTGAATTTAAATATGTTCAAATATTTTTATTATTAATTATGCCTACTAATAACGAAATATATTTCAGCAATATGTGTGCAATATATGTGGTGCCGTTAGCAATCACTACAACAACTACAGGATACATAAACTACGTCATACCAAGAACTATACATCAACTTGTAGCGAGTGTGGAAAAGGATTCTTTAGGTCATCCGATTTAGTCAGTCATATGAGGTAATATTTGTAAAATGTTTCATACTTTTATAAAACTACTGGTTCTCATGAAGGTTCAACTGTCCTCAATGAAACAATTATTGAAAATGCAATGCCTATCTAAGAACAGTGGCGGCCCTAAACGACGCCAGGCCCCAGGCGAATGCAAAAAGATACAGACGCGAGGCCCCGGGCAGAGTAAAAAACCGTTCCCCTGTTTTAACAGTTTCATCGGTAAGGACGTAAAAAAAGGTCCTGCGAGGCACCGTGCGAGGCCTCTGTAAGCGCCAGGCCCCGGGCGGTTACCCGGTTCGCCTCCCCCAAACGCCGCCTCTGCCTAAGAACTAAACGGGATGTTTTGTGCAATGCCATTTTACAAAATATATTGTCTAATTTTAATCTAATTTGTGCCATATTTTTACGTTCGTGTTACAGGCGTCACACCGGCGAACGTCCATTTAAATGTGAACATTGCCAGCGTGCATTCTCTCGCCGCGACGCCCTTATAAAACATGTTAAACTGCATATTGGTACGTATCTAACATTTTGTTGAGGATAATTTTAAAATTATTTTAAGTTGTAGGGCAAGTAATTTTATACTTATTAATATATACCATACTTGAATAAAAATAGATTACACAAATAATTAACTGCAAAAAACATAATCAATAAGCCGGTATCAGGCGAGGACTTGGCGCGTAGACGCTGCGTGCGTGTTCGTTTTACGCGCACATTGAGCGCGGAGCGTGTGTGCGTGCATAGTGGAGGTTGCAGTATTTTACATAAGTCCAATTGTCTCCCAATGCTGATAATTAGGAGCTATTACTGGTGGTTGGTCTCTCATATGAGTGTCCGCCTGGGTAGGTACCACCGCAATGTCTATTTCTACCGACAAGCAACAGTGTGTAGTCACTGTTGTGTTCCGGTTAGAAGGTCATTGTAGCCAGTGTAACTACTGGTCATAATAAAACTTAAAATCTCATGTCTACGGATGGCGAGCGCAGTGGGATACCAAACAATACTTTATAATTCAAGGTGTTTGATGGTGTTTCTACTGTTTATGGGCGGTCGTATCGCTTACCATCAGGCGAACGGCAAGCACGTCTCGTCATTCAAAGCAATAAAAAAAAATCATCAATTTTATCGAGCTATCACGTGCCATTAGACGGAATAAGTAAACATTAGTTGTTGTTTATACAGAGAAAAATTATATTTAGTAAATTATATATTTCCAGATGAAAGGCATTTTCAGTGCCATTATTGTGATAAAAGATTTGTAAAGAAAATGGAATTGAAGAATCACATACTCAAGTCTAAGATATGCATAAGGTTAAGAAATAAGGTGGCAGAAGAGGAAAAGTCAAAAGATCAAAGTCAAGTGGATGTAACATATGCGTTTGTCACTTCGAGCTGAAAAATAAATAGGAAAAGAAATATATATTTTTTATTTATAATAAATTTGTGACTGTACACTACCCAAATTGTTCCCCTGTTACATATAGCTGGGTTGTTAAATATAGCATCAAATGTGGGTGTATTAAACTCCCTGCCTCGAAAAAAGAGGAAATAAAAAGATGAAACACCATACATGTGCTTGGTATTACACCTTTCATTGCGTATGTTTGTTAGTAGTACACGCAAACCTACTCCTTTTAATTGATTTGAAAGAAATTTAGCTCATAGATGGACTATGCAACAAATATAGCTAACTAGCAATTTTAATTAGGCACCGACTCCAAAATTGGTATCCAATATATACCCGTTATGTGAAATTATTTTTTGGTTTTGAGTAGTTTTTGAAGGCGGTTTAATTTTTTGTTAAAATTATTTTTATTTTTTATAATCATGTATGTGCGCAAGACCCCCAGTGAGTCGGAATGTATGCAAATACATTGCTTTTCTATAGTGCTCGGAGTAGGTACCTATCGACCGATTCCAATAAACTTTCGTAACTGCGATCTTTGGAACCAAAGTGAAAATGGACCAATCAAAATAGTTTTACATAACAGAACGTAGATGACGTCTTTTGATTGGTTTATTCTCGGGTTTGATCCTGTAGTGTATGTATTTTAATAAATACAAATAGAACCCAATTTTGAAATAAGATCAACGGCCCGTACAGTCGCGCTAATCAACGGATATACGTCTGATTGTGAAGTTGTCATTTCAGTGATCATCCTGGTCTTCCAGTTATTCCTTACGTAGCAATTGGAATAGTTTATTGACATTGATCATAATATATCTCTCTGTAGCATTAAAAGATAAAGAAATCAGATTGATATTAATAAATACGGTAATTTATAAAGAAAACGCACGTATCAACAACACTCGATTATATTTCCAGTAGATCCGAGCTAATTAGAAAAAAAAAAAATACAAAACGTTACCCCATTATCCAGCGTGGTGACACATTGACAGACACATAAAACAAACATAATGTAATGCTTGAACCTCCGCATTTACTTGAAATCTGTACGGGTTAGTGGTTTTTAGAATAGATTACGGGCCGTATTAATAATCCAATCTTGAGTTGCAACTTAAGTAGACATTTAATGTATTGAACTATTTAATAAACAAACCTAGAGGTGTCATTTTAGTGCCTGTTGTCAACTGAGTCATTACAATCAGACATATACTGTAACTTAAGGCGATACCTCAAGGTCCATTTTCATACATTTTGTTTCACCTTTAATCTGGGTAACTAAACAAGTATTGGCAAGTAAAGAATTTAAAATTTCGTCATATTAAATTTTAAAGGCCGAAATATCCATGATTATTAATTATTTTTACGTTTTTCTTTCAACTGCGAGAACTAATCACTAACTAGACGTGAATTTAAATTCTTCACTTGTCAATACTTGTTTAGTTACCCAGATTAAAGGTGAAACAAAATGTATGAAAATGGACCTTGAGGTATCGCCTTAAGATATTTGAGCTGTTGACGCTACTTTATAAAATCGCAACTATATTAAGATGCTGACTAACTTCACAGTGTTTCAGCTGAAATCGCACTTCAGAGCTAAATTGAGTTGTATCTATTAATACGGCCCTAGGTATCGGCACATATCTTAGCGCTATACAAGTTGGTAGGGATAGTTAAGCAGATAATATATCCATAATCATAAATTTATTTGGTATAGGGGGTATCAATGGACTTGACAGCCCTGAATAATTGTTATGTCGAATATATTACGTATTATCTCGAAGGCAAATCATTGCAAAGCCCCTTGTACAATTAGTGCTCTGATGACTGACCAATGATAACCTCAAAGGGAGCATGCAACTACCGTCCCCTGCGTAAAATAAGTGCCGATACCCAAAACGAATATTATTTCAACATTCATTGTGATTTTTACAATTGTGCAATTCGCAATTGAACTTATACAACCGATGCTTTATTTTAAATGCTTATGATTTTCCGATGACATATTTTGGTGTAGGCGGGTGTACTAAATCATGATTGATGAATAAAAAAATCATTAATGTATATTTGAACACTTGGACTATTCAAGGATTTGAAATTATGTCGCTTTCACAACCGGAACATAAAACATTAGTGTCTGCGTGTCTTTATTATATATGAAATGAAATTATTTGCATTTTAAAAACTGATCAAAATGACAAAAATATATATCTCAATATCATACTAACCGTCAGAAATACCTGTGGAAGTTAGTAATTCGTGAAAAATTCAAGGCCCCGCTAAAATGTTGCATAAAACCCCATACGAACGTTTGTCGTTCAATTGTGATTGGCCGAGAGACCGACACGTGACACGCGTTGTTCTACTGACCAATCAAGTTATTACAATCGAACGACACGCACGTTCGTATCGTTTACACATTCTAAGGGGCAGATATTCACATTTCCACGATGTCCACAATTATTTCTGACAGTTAATATTATTAGGTGACTGCATACTTATATTCAACTAATCAAATTACAGGACACTATAAATAGTATTTTTATAATGCAAACAAGTTCTGAAACTATCAAATTACTCAACTATTCATATTTGTTCATTGACTAATAATTTACATTACTTTTATGAACATTGTTCCTGTATTACAAAACTACGAGTCTAGATGTAAACTAATCAACATTAGTGCCTCCTTTCAATCACATACATTCCAATCCAATATCTAACGTTAGCTCTGCATACAAACATTTAAAGTAGCTAACCAAAATCTACAAGTGATACAACAATTTCCAATATATAAATAACTTTATATTCTGATTGATACATTTTATTTGTCAGTTTTGCTTGATAACCTCCACAAACATTGAATAAATAGAAATACTTTGGGAGAAATCTCTCGTCATTATGCATACAATGTGAAACTATTTGCCATAATTTATGATTTAGTGATGTTTTTAAAGCTTTATACAAGGGGAATATTTAAATGTGCTCATGTAATTATGTAAAACAAACACAAACTATTTCTTGTGTGGTACAATCTGAAAAGAAACAATAAAAAATACACAAATACAATTTGGCAACATTAATATGATATGATGTTTACTAGGAAAAAAACTATTTACTTATATGTAACATAAAATAAATTTAACAATTACAATAGACATTACATTCACATAAAAATATTATGGAGTAAACCCTAAAACAATATTAACTTGTTTCAATACAACTGTACCTCTATAAGGATCATTAACAATCAATTCTAATAACAATTCACAATTTGGATAGATTAATTATATTTCCATTAAATTAGAATGAACAAGAATTCTAGGGTAAATAATTAATTACTATTTAGAACTTATTAATCGAAATATTTCCACTTAATGCTTGATTTCATTCTGTTATGTCTCTTTGGCTTTGTCTTAACCATCATTATTTGAATTGCATCTCATTATTACATTGCAAAAAGAAATTAATAAAGAAAATTGATTGTATATTGATCCCCACAAGTTTTACCGCATTATGACGTCACTTCACAGTAAACACATTATGTCAGCACCTTGGTTCACTCAGTCCGTTAGTATAAGGCCTAACTAACTTTTACTCTTGAACTATGATTTCTGGTCCTTTGGCCTATGATTTATTACTATGCAATTGTCTGCAAGCTGGTTACGCATTGACGTGTTCTCTTTGCGTACTTCGGCCAATTCTTGATTGAGTCTTAATACTTCTAGCACAAGTTTTTCATTCTCTTCTTCTAATTTTTCTAGCCTGGAATATAAATATGAATAATAAAATTCAATAAAACATTACAGCAATTATCCAATAGTTTTATGCAACTGTAATTGTTTATTACAATTTGAATTTATCACCATGTACACTAAAAATTGGGTGCCATAAACGTTTTTTGATTTAAGTAGAGCCTGAACAGAAAATTAAAATACCAAATTGGGCCGCCACTTCTTCCTTTTGAAATTGACGTAGTTAGAAATTACTTCTCAAAGACAAGCTCTATATTAATCACTGTAGCAATCTGATGTAAATCAGTGATGTGTACAATCGGACGACTTACTTGCCGACTCACTAAATCGTTATTATTATAATTTACCAGGATACAAAAATATATCACCAAAATGTGATAAGTACTATAAGATCTCACCTTTTTTGTCTGCTTGTTAAGTCAGCGATGTGATCACAAGCTTTCGCCAAAATGCCTCCCTTGCTAGCCGAGTCTGGGAGCCCAGAGTTAGGCACCATGGCAGCTAGTTTCGTGATCCAACTGTTGATTTTATCACGGCGACGCCTCTCAACTTCGTTATGTGTGGCTCGCCTTTTATCATCACGCTAAAATATAAATTATGTATTTGTATGTTTAATTGGTCTATATCAACACATAAGTTATAACACAACTGTACTGTATGACTTAACATACAGTACACTAAATTCAAATCGATATCATCTGTGTAAATTGACAAGACCCAATTGTGAAGTTAGAATGATCATCTCCAAAAGCAAGAGGAAAGCAAAAAAAAGGGATCAAGCTAAAACATATGTTTTGGATCTACAACACTAAACGCATCAAATCTAGAAACTCCCATTTGAGTTGGAGGTTAAATTTCATCAATCAATAAATTCTTTGTATTGATTGTTAGGACTATGTACCTGTAGAATTTGTGAATGTATATTTTACAGAATCATTTATTTCATTCATAGACTAATCAGTATGTAAGGGGTTTTACCTTTTTAGCATTGACTGCTTTGGCCTGCATGGGATCTCTTCTAATGGCTTTCTTTGGTGCAGCAGTAGTGCCAAATACTTCAACAGGGTTTGTAATCACATAGAATTCTGTATCTGAAAGAAATAAATTGTTGGTATATCAGTATATGTATACTTCGAAATAATCATAACACAAAGGAACTAAAATAAATTAATAGTCATGTACAACGTCTAAAATATTAATTACAATCAAATAAAGATTTAGAAAACATTAAGAAACAAAAGTTTTATTTAACTAAAGGATTAGGGTCTTTTTAAAACAAACTAGTCCACCCCAAAGAATTGTCTACAAATTGTAAAAAATTATAGTAATATTTCTTATCTTTACCTAGAGCTAATTAATATACCTAGGGCTTTTTTGTGAAGGCTCACGGAGGCAAAGGAAATTTCGTAAATCGAAATTCGAATCGAAAAAGATTCCATTAAAAAGTATGAGTAGCGAAGGTGTACAAAAATTATGCACTTACAACTTTCTAGAATTAATATGCCCCAAAAGAGCAGAGACAAAAAAAGGCCTGACATTACAGAATACAATTTTTAAAATCGTAATTAATTAATAAACTTACTATGTGGCGGGGACGGTGATGGATTTCCAGTAATTGTTTCTTCACCCGTCATTGATATTAACTTGTATGTCACGGAACCAGCTGAAATAAAACAAACATTAATTTAATTTGCATATTAACAAATTTAATATGACATACAGTAAACGGTAACTTGTAATATATTGGATTTCACTGTCACTATAATATCTTTTTCGAGTTTAATGGTATGTTGCAAAACTGACAGTTATTAATTTAGACTGAACTATATCAGTATTTGATTAATTCACTAACTCCATACACTAGTAAAACTGTATAGACTTTAATAATTTCTAAGATATACAGAGAAGATATTCCTGATAGATAACCAACTTTAAAGACTGATGCATGTTGCATACAATAAGGAACCAGGATGTGAACTATCATTGTAATCGTAATTCAGGATGTTGGTTACTAGCATTTGAATAGGTGACATACAATTGATGCTCGAGGATTTATTATACATCCAGTAGAATTTAGATTGAAACAACATAAGATTTATGTTGTTCGACACAATAAAATCTTTCAACTAATAAATTAAATACATATATCATCTATTGTTTATCTTAAGTAGGTTTATATACTACCATTAGTAGCCCCTGGGCTAAATTTATACAAGTTTTTTGTATATGAAATAATATTAGTGTCAGTATATGAGAAATATCCGGAATTTATTTTACTTCACAGAAAAAAAAAATGGAATTTAACACTTATAGGCGATTCAAAGTTTTATATTAGTTTAGCTACTTACGTGGCTGAATGTCCCTACGCTTTATACTGGAGAAATGTCATAGTCTATCTTTTAGTATTTTTAAGAATTATAACTATTTTTATAGAAAATATTCTATTAAGGAAAAAAGCCTAGCTTTATAATAAATAAATCAGGCTTACAAAATACAATTCTTCATTTTTCATAAAAAAAACACTCTTTATATGTCTCACTGGATAACTTAAAATCAAAAGAATAAGAAATGTGATTTCAGAGGCTTTCCCATATAGATATTTACTTGCGAGTACTAGTATGATTTAGTCAACAATTTTATTTAAATTTATTAAGCACTATTACCACTATCGAGATGCAGAACTTATTCTAAAGGTTGCATGTTGTATGTTCTGAGTTTTTAAGTGATTTATGTCAAGTAATTTACTTACAAATATCTTTGAAGTTGTATGAGGTGGAATTCTCGTTAGAATCTAAAAAGGACTGTGGTACTAAATGTGATCTCTGTTCTGCGCTTCCTGTAATATAAGCATAATTAAATTTAACCTAATTTAATATAGAGTTAATTAAATTGATGGAAAACGATATCGAGACTCATTTGAGGAATTTAGTAAACAATGTTACACTCACCGAATGATCCTTCGTCTCCGATACCCAAATATTCACTATCCGCACTGTAAATAAACGCGATAAGTCATAAACTCGTAAATTACAAAAAAAATAAATCGCAACACTACTGCGCTCTTGTCTGCCAAGTTGCAAAATGCTATGACCTTCGGCGGCACAATTTTGCGACAATTATGTAATTCACTTCACCAAAAGTAACAAATACAACGCTATTTTACCTGTTATCGAGCGAATTTTCATGCATGTCATCAACGTCAATTTCCACTTTAGCCATTGCGCGTAATTATTTTTGAATTTCCACAATTTGATCACGGGGACAAAATAAAAGGGTCATGTGATGTGTTCATAGACAAAACAACGACCGGTGTTGTCAATTATTAAACAATACAAGTAATAATTTCATGTCTATGATCACCTTAACAAAATAAAATTTTGTTGTTAAATATAATTTATAAACTAACAACCGTATTTTCTACCGTATTTTTAATTTACTACTGTAATAAATTATTTACGTATTTAAACTTAAACATTATTTAATACAAGTAAAGTCATCTATTGACTCTACATTACATCTTTTTGTGATTCTTGCGCCATCTAGTATAAAGTATAGTGAAAAAAAAAAAAATTGAAAATTTTGCGGTGTTACTTTCTAGATTTTATTTTTTATTATAGGTATATACAAAACCCACTATAAAATTACTAAACCTTATATTATTACCTTTTGTTTTCTTAGGCGATTATAGTAGTTACCTAGGTACCCAATATAAAAAACAACTTAAGGCGATACCTCAAGGTCCATTTTCATACATTTTATTTCACCTTTAATCTGGGTAACTAAAATTTCGTCATATTAAATTTTAAAGGCCGAAATATCCATGATTATTAATTATTTTTACGTTTTTCTTTCAACTGCGAGAACTAATCACTAACTAGACGTGAATTTAAATTCTTTACTTGCCAATACTTGTTTAGTTACCCAGATTAAAGGTGAAACAAAATGTATGAAAATGGACCTTGAGGTATCGCCTTAAGGACTACTTATCTAAAACATTGTATGGAATGGGTAAAACTCTTGAATTAAGCCCTAATTTTTAAGTATATTAAGTTATTTGTTACCCAGTTATAGTTAAACGTTTATTTTTTTAAATAAAATAACACACCAGCAATAAGTATATAGGAATCTACTATTTACCTACTTAGCAGAAAATCCCTGTGAGTTTCCCTAAAAATAAATTTATAAATATTCGCGCAAATCGATCGAAAGTACGGGCAAATCACAATATGCAAAGCACAGAAACGCATTGTAGTCATCACTGAAGCGGACCCGTCGGCAGCATTCGACGAAGCATTTGGTATTGGCATTGCGAATGCCGACGGTTGTTTCATTTCAATCTATTTTCATGGAGAACAATGCAAATACGGGTTAGAAAATGTCGTCAGATTGAATCTTAATAGAAAATAATGTAGGTCGCTTTCCAGATAAGACGATATCTCATAGAAAATGAGGAAATCCGAAATAGACTTATGTGGGGCAAGCGCATTTTTTTTTATAATCTATAATTTAATATAAAATGTATTATACTAAGTTAGGAAATCGCTGGACGCAAATCGCTTCCAACAGTTTGATATAGACATCTTTGGAGGAAACATATATATGGAGCAGGACATCTAGTGACTGTGACTTAGAAAAAAAAATCCTTTGGAATGCGCACCATGAAGTATGTAAAAAAATATTTTAAATACACGCTAGCGGCTAGAGGCTTGTAGATTCTAAGGACTTGCGTCAAAATAAAAAGTAAAAATTAAAGCTAAGGTAGCGAGCTTACGAGTGGCTGCAGCTGCATTCTCCCAGAGCAAAGGCACTAAAATACACCGAGGCTAATGCATACCAAAGAGGCACTATAAAAAGGATTATGTTAGTGGCGCTAAGAACTATTCCACAGCAGAATAGTTAAACATTTAAAAGCTCCAGCTGAGTTTATATAATAAGGCATTTGCTATTGCTACATTTTGCTTAAAAATAGCGGTACGAATTCAGACTGACAGTTACTGACCAATCATGTTTTTTTTTTTAATTTATTTATTTAGGTATTTATTTATTTGAACAGCCAACAAAACATACACTTTACATAGTTTTTTTTTAACAATTCCGTAAGTAATTGCTGCAGTGCTGTTTTAATTACAGGCTGTCACAGCATAAACATATTAAATACATAACAATAAACAATTGGCTGCACCATAAGTGCAGTATATTCTGAATATAAAACTAAATTTAGGTTTCAACAAGCGAGTTCAATATTTTCTTTTTGAAGATAGGAAGCGAGTCGTTAAATATGTCAATACAATCAGATTTTTCTACAATTCGGTTACATAATCTGGATTGGCGAGGGACAGGCGAGTGGCTACCGAGGTTTGTTCTGCTGAATCTACAATTAAATAAGGGACGTGGGTATCTAGGGATTTTAGTAGGTACATTAAGAGAGAATTTATTGAGAAGAGGTGGACAATCTATATCACCGTTGACTATTTTATATAAAAGCATCAAACTAAGTTGATCTCGTCTGTCTTTCAAAGTTTGCATTTCAAAGTATTTAATTTTATCAGTGTAAGTTTTGACATGTTTGGGTGGCCTAAATCTATAAGCTAAATGTCTTAATAACTTTTTTTGTATTCTCTCAATCCTATCACAATGAACTTTATAAACTGGACTCCACACACCACTTCAATATTCCAATCTGCTTCTGACATTACGGTAGATTTATTCTTAAATTCTTTACCATTTCTTATAACAAATCCTAGTGATTTATAGGCAAGGTCAATAATATTATCAATATGATTAGTAAATTTAAGTTTAGTATCTATAACCACACCGAGATCACGAACTTGGGGTACTTCATTTAAGATTTCACCAGCAATACTATAAGTGGTGTTTACTTTGTTACGTTTTAATGTTAACTTGATATGACAACATTTCGCAGGATTAAGAAACATTTTATTAGTTATGCACCAGTCCTACAATTTTTTAAGATCAGATTGTAATAATACAGAGTCTTCAAAGTCTTTAATGACACGAGAAATTTTGAGATCATCAGCAAATAGGTAATAATTAGAGTAGGAGAACACTTCCGGAATATCATTTATGAATACATTAAATAAAAGTGGCCCCAAATTCGATCCTTGAGGTACTCCAGAATGGGCTATAAAAGGGTTAGAGTCAAAACCATCAAAATAATAAATAATTTTTTATAGCAACGTATTTATTTTTTACTACTAAGTTACATAGTCAGGATTTCTAAATATTTTTGCCTATTAGTTGATTTTAATATTTACTGGTAAATTTGATACGTTTACAATTACATGATACCAATACCGCATAGGAATTTGAGCTATTTAATAGAATAACCGCAGATTGTCGTTAATTGAGATAGACAATCCTCATCAATATAGTAGGTAGGTACATAGAAATGTTACTTATAATCATACTTATAATTTTTGTGTCTTTTATTAACGGAATTTGTGGCTTTTATTAACGGAACGCATATTTCGGCTTTACACTTAGCAAATTTATAAGCTTAAATAACATTACAATATATTTTTAGATGCTATTACCTACTTATAGCTACATGTATCACGCGCATTATCTATAAGTACCTCTCTATATAATGTCTCTACTTAGAAATTACAAATAAAACTATAATATTATGTTTATGAGTTTGTACAAGGCGTTTTGGAATTTAGTGTGGTAATCAAACAACAATAAATCATTGAATAATTACAATAATATTGTTTTCGTAGGTTTCACGCGCTCGCAATCACATAAAAGCCATGAAAGTTCAATTTACAATAATTGAATTATTAAAACAACCACAACTGTATAGGAATGTATAATAATTAATTTGTAATGAAATAATTAATAATGTTTCTCATTTACTATAGTTATTACTTATCATGTTATGTTTAGTAACTACCTACTTATATTTATGTATAAGAAGTATTTTTAAATGTTTTTTTCCACTTTAAAACGAAGCATAATTTTCCTTAGATTTAGGTTTTAGCATGTTATTGAGCCTTTAATAATCGTAGGGCCTAATATCGGTTTAATGACAGAATACGTGCTCTGAACTTATAGGTCCAGTATTCAATTCTAGTATCAGATATCAGATATAGATTTTTCTGCTACATTTTGATTGGATTTCCAAAGCGTTCATTCGGTAGTTAATTAAGCTAAATTCTGAGATATACGTTAAAATGCTTGTGACACCAACCTCCCATCAGAGAGTACACGGATTTACTACCATTGTAAATACATAGTACTTACAAAAAGAAATAAGAATATTTTCAAAAAGGCAAGCAATTAAATGTTCGGAGTTGCGGAACTCAAATCACTAAACTTTACTTAGTCTTGGGCAGTGACGTAAAATTCCGCACAACAATAGGAAACCAGTGATTGGAGCAAGACAAAACAAGCCGTAATCTGTCTTGCCGACCGTACCACGTCTAAACGAAACGTTGAATAAGCGAAACAATGGATTTTATTATTTAATATTTTGAATTGTGCGGAGCGCTTAGAGTATTGAAAAATCTGTGATTTAGTGTTTATTAATTATTACTAAGTGCTCAATTTATACTCTATCAGTACCTAGCTAAATGAAAAGCAATTAGTGTAGATTATCGTATATACATGACTATTACATTTCATATTATGCCGATAATTAACCCAGTGCTAGTTTCCACCGATATATATCATTAATTTAACGTTAAAATAGCTAATAGTAAATTCTTATTTAAAAAAGAATGGAATTTAAATAGTCCAATACTCTCTGTGAACGATTACCTCAATTTGCATGCTCATGGTCCAATCCTTTTGTTTTGTTAATCGTTGTAAAGATTAATGTTATGGCTTTTAACTCGGGAGATCTATGGCGGATTTATTTGATGTAAATGCGGTCTGAAGCTGCCTCGTTCAACGTGTACTGTGGTTTCTAGTCTACAATGTCTTTTAGTATTACTTAATGCTTGTAATGGTTCGTTGCGTATATACATTGTAGAGAGTGTAACTACTGGACATAATAAGACTTAACATCTCAGGATGGCGAGCGCTGTGGAATACCAAACAATACTTTGTACTTGAAAATGTCTGGGACGAATCTTTTTCTAATAGACCAAATGGTTGTACTAGCACTGTTTACATTTTTGGAATTTTCCTCTATAAATGAATCGATTTGAGAAAAGCCGTTCTACTGACACACAAAACTAGATTAAGTTGTAGCTTTCCTACAATAGTAATAAGTTTTAGATTGTGTGGAAGATGTATGTATGTATGTTCTCCTCCTTCCTAATCCCCGTTACTCCCTTTTAAAGGTTGACAACGCACTCGCATTTTCTCGTAGTATAGTTGTTAATGCGATGGCAATAACTTAGCGTGAGTTTTATCTGCTTTTTACTCGATATTGAATCTTTCATTTAAAAATGTGATTTAATTTAAATGAAACTTGGATTGTAAAATGTTTCATTAATATAAATGACGTTTGTTCCACATACGATACTTTTTAGTTTGATTTTGGGACGGGACGTAACTTTTATAATTATAAGGGCCCTGTTTCGCTTCGGATGCCAACAACAGGTACGCGAAACTTTTCATATTTTGGCAGTTCAGTGTATATTTTAAAATAATTATGAGAATGGCCTACATAAACTTAGTAAGAGCTGGGGTTACGATTGTTAAATACTTTGTTTTAAAATCATGATCCCATTAATTTACCTTACTTAATTGAAACTCTATAATAATTTCATAATATTACTAAAAAACATTCAATACTTCCCATGTAGATATAACACTATACATTTTTATGCAATATTTAGAACGACAGTTCCTATCAGTATAGTCAACAGTTGAATAATAAGTTAGTTGGTATTGAGTAATTAAGATAATCAATCACTCGTAATGGCGGCAACTCGGCCGTAGTATAGCTCTTAGCAAGTACTTTGTTAGTATACCAATTCCTTCCAATCAATAATGATGGATGGCGACGACGTACCTTATTGTAGACGTCATAATGACTTGACATTTTATATTATTAGCTGATGTGGAGTTTTGTTTATTACAATTTCGGATATATTTTTTTTGCGTATACCATACTGGAAACTATGCTAAGTTAGCATAACTTAATATAACTTGTGAAAATTTGATTGGAAAAAAAAATAAGGACCTTTATACTCGGTGAAATATAAGCATGCACTTAAGTAACCAAGAAATAGATATCCAAAGTTTTTATATACATGCATTTACGATAGATATGACTGTCATTTATTTTAGTATCGAAAGATAATTTCAATCACACATTTATAAAAGTTATCAATAAAAACAGAGAGCGTCATCATAACAAATTGCTTTGACAAAATTGAACGATATAGGTAGGTACATAATAATAATAATAATATCAGCCCTGTATTATATACTTGCCCACTGCTGAGCACGGGCCTCCTCTACTACTGAGAGGGATTAGGCCTTAGTCCACCACGCTGGCCTAGTGCGGATTGGTAGACTTCACACACCCTCGAAATTCCTATAGAGAACTTCTCAGGTATGCAGGTTTCCTCACGATGTTTTCCTTCACCGTTAAAGCAAGCGATAATTCACAAAGAATACACACATAATGTTTTAGAAAAATCAGAGGTGTGTGCTCTTGGGATTTGAACCTGCGGACATTCGTCTCGGCAGTCCGTTCCACAACCAACTAGGCTATCGCCGCTTTTTGGTAGGTACATGCATATCGAAATATCGACAAAACTCCACAAACTAGATTACAAACAAGTTACTCGCGTTGAAGTCGACCCATCAATTATTCCCTCGATTGACATCAATTAGGTCAAAACGATTCGCTGTTTCGGCGTCCATGGGCCGTAAATCTGAGCCCATTTACCTTACACTGGACGTCATTAGAGTCCTGGAGAGAAATTCTCGCGCAATAGACATTTATATCGTGAGAGAGTTATGTCGGAAATGAATACATCATTTGTATTACATTTATGGTTTTGCCAACAATAAGTCAGTTTGTTAACTCGCACCACCCCAGCGTTGTGGGCTTAAACCGTTGTAGAAGAGGAGTCCCGTACCCAGCAGTGGGACAATATATAATACACACTTGGTATTAGTATATATTTTTTACTTATACTTTCTCTAAAAATTTATTTCAATTTCGCGACTGACTCACGACTATCGCATCCCGAGAAATATACAAAATATGTTTTATACGACAACAAAACATAAAGAAAAATGATTTTTATATTTATATATTAGCCATTTTATTTCAATATCTATTGTGTTAGACTCAAATCTCCATTTTCTGAGAATTACCCTCCGAGTATTTTAGGGTACAACACAGCAAATATTTACTGATGAGGCTCTTTGTTGATCACCTTGTAATGAATGTGGTTTATTGATCAGATTCTGAATTTAATGTTATTTCCCTTCAGCCTAAGATAATAAAGTTAAGCCTATTTTTGTATAAACTATTACCTATGTGAATTTATTGAGTCATTACACTTTTATTGCACTTGACGGAAAATTATATTATTTAGCAAATTAGATTTTGAAAACTAAGATTTTTAGATAAAATACGCCTTTTAGAATAATATTTTAATGACTATTAAAGTATGAATCTTTTTATAATAAGGTGTTCGACTTCTCGGCTTTCGCCTACACACTTTCATTGTCTTGAAGTTTAAATAAGTCCACAGCTCCTTAGAAGTATATTATCATTTTTACAGGTGTTACTAATCTTTAAATATAAATACATAAACAATGCCATTTTTTAATCAGATTTTCTAAATAGATGCCACTGGCGATGTAGATTGTTACGAAGTATTTGTAATGGGAAAGCCTTTTCACATAGGCGAAGCCGCGAGTAACACCTAGTGTTACATATGTGAGAGACTTATATTTTTAATGCTATTTTTTGTATTAAAAAAAAACGCAAAACAAATAGTCCGGGCAAAATTAACAAACAAAACTTACAAAAATAATTTCATAATTTTTATCTGGTTTGGAGAGCTGTATGATAAGGTTGGATTGGTTGGATCTGTGATATCCACACTGAACAGTTGATTGGTTTATTTGCATGACAATGCAAACCCATTAGATTGTTAATTCACTACGCAGGTCACTTTATATACAGATTTATGTATTTTTATTTATCAGTACTAAGGTAAATTCAAAGACATTAAACTGTTTAATGAGTTTCTTAGAACTCTTTGGATAAATCAGATCAACTAAATGTTACGTCTTCTAGCTTTTCAAATTCTCATACTTATTAAGTTCTTAGGGGATTAATTTCCAAAAAAATACTCCTTAGCAACCACTTACGTCTTTACGAAAAGACGACGTCTTTAAAGAACCTTTACGCAAAATTTCATGCTTTTAGACCTATCGGATTCGGCTGTGCGTTTATCGATCAAGTCAGCCAGTCAGTTCACAACACTGTTATTTATAGAAGATACCAATTCGACCTTTTTTAGTTGTAGTTAAATTCCTTAACTTTGCATAATTGGGTGTTCTGGAAGACCATTTTGCGGGTTGTTATATGTTTTCATAATGTTTATATATTTCATTCAATGTAAACTGTTTAGTAAATACTTTATGATACGCTGTCTAAATGGTAGCCGATTTCCACGTTAATGAGTTTTAAATGACATCGCAGTTTCTATTATACTAAAGGGGACAATCAAAACTTTACGGACCTTGGAAGATGAATACAGGCAAAATGAACCTTCACACAAACTTCACAAATGAGACGATGTGGTGTAAACTTACGTAGGCATGTTTATATATATATTTCACTCTTTATGTACCTAAGATGGCACCAATGCGTAAAAATTATCTTGTAGGAAAAATGTGACCTAGATTTCCAGTCTCCTGTTTTTTTAAAAAAAAGCCTTTTGGAGGTTAGCTCGGATAAATAGGCAGAGACATATATAGTTAGAGGACCCTTTTGCGTCTCTAGGGCATATTCATCTTTTGAAATTGTGGAGTTCTAATTTAAAAAAAAAGCTTTGTAGCCATATATTTAAAACAGTCAAGAAATTGCTTATTTACCTATACGGCTATCAAAACTGCTACTCAATTAGAACGCCCGGAATTACAAAAAACAGATTCTTTTCCTCAGGACGTAATAGAGGCCCCTGACTAAACTGATTAAAGCAATATTCATATATTATGTATATCAGAATATTAATATTATATAACATAATTTTTAAAAGACCTCTGCCTTGTAATAGCGCAATCAGAGAATAAGATCAGATTTTTTAAATAGAATAAGTAATTCTGTTTTGTACGAGAATCCCTCGAGGAATCTAATCTGAAAATTAGTTTCTACATATTGCGGCTTAACAAAAAAATATAATACTTGTTTGCTCGAACAACGGTAAAATTTTTAGACTCTGTGGTTAAGATGGAGGGAAGCAGCGTCCAAATATCTGACGAGAGATGATTATCACTCGTCAGTTGACACAATTTTGTCTGTTTGACATATAGGTACACCAGCTAATCCTGGTAGGTATTCGACCCACTTGGGTGTGTACTCCTATACTGGACTGTTATTCCCAGAAGGAAAAACGGAATGTCTTAAACAGCCCTATATTTTCAACCGCATTTGCTCTGGACTCTTGCTCCGTTGGTAGACGCTCTTAATTCAGAGTTTATTTCCTTTCTAATTGGCCACTGACTTAGGTACTAATTACAATTTTAATGGCATGTAAATGGAAGTGTTCAGTCGTTAGTCCGGTAGTCGCGCCAACTCTACATATTTTAATATCATTGATCGTAATATATAATATAATATTGATATTAAAATATGTAGAGTTGGCGCGACTACCGGACTAACGACTGTACACTCCCATTAAGCCGTGATAACTTGTTACATTTTAAGCTTTGCTTTGCCCTAACCAGTTTTATGTAATCCAACGGCTTAAATACCGATGTGAATTACTCATGGACGGTTTTACACTGCGGATATTCTGACCATTAGAAGTGTAAATCTTCTGAAGATTATATAAATATTTTGGCTGTATATAAATTACAAAGTATGTCTTTTCGTCTGGAAATCTTAAGGGAAGGATTATGTTTAGTAGTTGACTTCATGTGGCTGATGATATAAATATCAATACCATGCCTAATTGTCATATCGCAGGCGTGCAACGTTGCCCTAATTGTTTTTTTTATATATCATCGTCCACATGTTATGTATTTCATGCACCAGATGTGACAATAAACATCTTTCTTTCGTTCTTTCTCCTTTCATACAGTATTCTAAATTTGTCACTTGATACCGCACTACGATCGTTTCCATTAGATCTTTGTAGTATTATAATCTCTTGATTTGACGTTATTTATTGTCCTACAAACTACATTATTACTAGGCCTTGAACGATTTTTATTGTATCACTGCTGACCCCGCAAATCAATTTAACGTAAAGGAGTATTCTAAGATTTAAAAATATGGGGTCATCACTACCCAACCCCATACAAAAACATATTTGTATACTCTCACAAAACATGACCCCGCGCCATCTCGCGGCCTACGTAATAGCCACTAAGTTAATAACACATTTACATAATATGTTCAGAAGGTACATTTTCAGTGACTACGCCCTTAGCAAACATTGTACACGTGTCTCAACTCTCAGATTGCCGTACTTGTTATTCCCAAGATATTGTGAAGTTTACCCGAGTTTTATCTATGTGGAAATCACGGTTGCTTACTACTGCTATCTTAAATTACTATTTATGAAGTTCCTATTACTAATACTTAAATTGCACTATATCTTCAATCTGTGATAGTGTAGTCAATTTTCTTTTTTGATCAGACTCAATGGATCAGTGGACAAGTAAAATAACTGTTAGGCTAATGATATTTTTGTACCGTTTCGTTTATTAAAAATAATCGAAAATCATAGTAGAAACAAATTACAACCAAGATTTCATGAAAGTGAGACTTTTATTCTGAGAAATGAGTATTACGTGTACAGAACGGACGAATTGTAGCAGAAAATGAGTTGAAATGAATCACACATAAATTTATATAGACAAAAATACAAATTTATATTGAACGATAATCCTCTATCGTACTGTATTCTATTTAAATAATTTTAATAGCACCGTTTTGAATCATTTACAAGTTGCTTTATAAATATTAATGAATCAGCAATATGATAATTTCTCCGCTGTCGATTCCACCAGAAGGCTGAACGTTGATACTATTATGAATGATATGTGGAAAATGCTACAAACCATTTTAATTAAGTGACACATCAGCCAATGTCCAATGATGATCATTGGTTTCTCCAAAGATTTCCAAGCCGAACAATGGCGATCTAATTTTATATTCTCTGTTTGTTTTGTATCTGCTATTATTACTGGACATTAGCAAAATCACAGATAAATAAACAGTGGCAGCCATAATATAAAAGAAGAAGATGATTTCCAATTAATCCTGTTTGAAGTCGTCTTTTCAGCGACTTTCCTAAATGAATATAGTATTACAAATGTGTTATGAATTCTTTTAACCAAATCCTTTTACTCGGTTGTTAACCTAAAGAGCAATAACTTCACAAGTAATTAAATTGTGGATGTAACCTAAATGAATTCCCGGCATGAAGGTGCCGCTTCGTTTTATTTCCACAGTAAACGTGCACCAGACTAAACTTTACTATGGTTTGCCTTTGTTGCAAGTTTTAATGAGCGCGTTTATTAGATTTAATTCCAGTATTTGGTTGGGTAACTTGATTTGTTTTATGTTTTAAACCAAATATAACCTTTTGATATAATTATTTCATTGTTAAATTAAATGTCGTCGGTTTTAAGTTCTTTTAGTTAGTTTTTATGAGACAGCGTCTGGGTAGCCGTTTCAATCTGTTTATTTACAAGAATTACCAAGTAGTGGAAATTTGTTGCATTGCTAAGTACCGAATGAAACTTATTTATTGCGGGTTCGATTATTATTTACTAGATTCTATGAAACATATTAGATATGTCTCTAAATTACAAAAACAATGCAATGTCATGGATTGATGTGCCATATAATAATTAGTATTTAAAATGCGTGAATGACATTGGTATTGTCTGGAGAGTATATAGTGTGTTAAGAACTAAGGCTTTGAGGATTCATAGACACAGCTTACACCCGTTGTAAATAAATGAATCCCTTCTAGCCGAATTATGGCCACGGCAGCCAATCTCACCGGAGATCAGCCAGGTATGTGTGTGCAATGCACGGGTGCACTCTCTGTTCGTTCACTCTCATAGTCCTGTGAGTCTAATGGCTTTACGTGATTTGCGAGGCACGGGGGTATCATATCACCAACTTCCCGACTTTGAGGTACTAAGTGATTTTATGATCGGAAATTCCAGTCACAATTATTTTTACCTGGACCAAGAATTTGAACTCAGGACCTCAGCGCGGTAGTCGTACACGTACCGCGTCTGCATTACAATTACGCGACCGAAGCATTCATCAATTGAAAATAGACGTCAATTTCAGTGGTTACTTTATTAACACCATCATTTTTGCTTTACTTATATATAATCTAAAAATAAAGTAAGATAATCAGAAATAAATTGCAATTGTCGTAGTAAGAATTAAGAATACAGTTAATATGTCATAGGCTAGCTTTTGCACGCGGCTTTGCGCGCATGATAAAGTTTTTACCAAATATATAAAAGTCTCTTTTTATATCATGTTAGAATAAAAATAATGTTAAACGCTCTTTTTACAGTAAACATTATATAAGCAAAAATAATTACAGAATACAATTTTAGACATTTTTTGACAACGTCCAAGCAGAGAGTATTATAGAATAGTCGCCGCGTGACATATCTTCTGTTCTGCCAGCCAGACAGGGCAGCCGAATACTTCCGAAAACGCCCGATGTCATCGACTAGGATAGCGGCGCATAACAATAACCTATAACACTCAGGAATAATGTAGCTTCCTATTAGTGGATTGTCTTTTTTTCTTTAGAATGGCTTTATAAAGGCTCACTAAATTGCGATTTTTGCAAAGACTATTACATTAAATAAATAAAAACGGACAAAAGTGAGTTAGATTCACACACCAAAGGTTCCTTACAAACTTTGAGGTTATTAATTTAACAACATCGATAAAAATACGCTATGTTCTTTATTCACTCTATTACTCATTCTCATAAAATTATTTTTTTAATAAAAATAGAGTAGCAGAACAGAGTGAAGATAAGAAGATATTATTCTAAGAATGTGGTAAATTATTATCATGTGTAATTTTATGTTATCTATAATTTTAGGGGTAGGTAGATATTTTTTTATATTTATTTTCTGTTAGATACTACGATATCAATCATTAAAATTTAGATAATATAATTTTAAGTAATAAAACCTTATAATTTTGTCTACCAAGGTCGATTTTAGCAAACCATAATTTTACCAAACACTACTAAACTTTCCGGCAAACATTCGCTCCGATATTCCTTAACATTCATACGTGACGACAAATCCCCAATACTAAGGGATTTGTAGCATGACAACCCTAATATCGCTCTAATAGATTGTAAGTAGAACACGTTGCTTGGGGCATGGGGTGAAGAGAATAGAGTTCCCAATACCGACATATTGGTAATTTTATATTACATGTTTTTGGGTTTTCGCTGTCAACGATTTCGCATATTTATTATTGTGAACAGGTTGGATATTTTGTTTTATTAAAGACCAGGTTGCGTTGTTCATATACTCATGGAATACCATTGTTATAATATGTATATTTTATATATTTTTATTGATTTGAATGACGAGATGTGCTTGCGGTTTATCTGATGGTAAACGATACAAACGCCAATAAACAGTAGAAATACGATCGAAAACCTTGAATTACAAAGTACTATTTGGTATTCCACTGCGCTCGCCATCCTAAGACATGAGATGTTAAGTCTTATTATGTCCAGTAGTTACACTGGCTACAATGTTCAAACCGGAATACAACAGTAACCACACACTGCTACTTGGCGGCAGAAATAGACATTGCGGTGGAACCTACCCAGGAGGACTCTTGCATATGGGACACCTACCACCAGTAAAATATATAATAAAATAATGATTTTTTTAAAAAAATAGGTTAAGTTTCATAAGAAATTAATTAGGGGTAGGTTGACTCTTCTCAAATAAAACTACATAATGATATACTATAACAGCACCTTTTACTGACCACGAAAGCAAACATTTTGTCTGAATTTATAATTTTAAAAAACCTTACCCAACCGCAAAATCAGATGTAAACATGGAGTGCTCAGAAAATACATTACGCTATTCCAACTTAATTTATATGCAGACAGCGGTCATGCATTCGGTTGCAACCGTATTTTTTACTTTTTATACGACTACCATTTTATTTGCAGCTCGAATCTCATAGAAGATACAGAAGCAGCCTATGCAACTTTCTGGCTTTCTATTCAAGTAATTATTCCATTGCTGTGAAAAAAGATTTGATACACTGCGGCTTTTATTATGTTATTATAAGACATAAATACCTAATAGCGTCCTATTTAACTATGGAAGCGCAGTTAATTATGGAATAAAGGTGCAGCACCTATACAGTGTTATTTACAAAAAATTCACGAAGCTATGCTTGGTTAGAACACAAATTTACTCGATCAGCTGTTATTCAAAACCCACCATCTTGCCTCTTAATAAGGTTTAAACTACGAAACCGGTGATGTTTTCAACAGCTATTTAAACAATTATTAATAACCTTAACGCTTATACAAATTTATTAATAAGACTGTTAATGTCTACGCTATATACTTGAAGAAAACACATATAATAGTTCATAGTTGACCTTTGTCACCTTCTGAAAGGTCAAGTTTGATAGATAGTTTTAAATATTTACTTTAACCACAGATTTCACTAAACGATCCCAATAGCTAACTTTGAATCATTGCCAAGAATAAACCAGTCAAAGTAAGTCATCTGTAAGCATGTCAAACAAACTTCTGATTGGTCCATTTTCACTACCGATCAATAGGTAACGATAGGTAAATTTTATTAAAACCGATCCTATATCTATACATATTATAAAACAAAGTCTCCTGTCTCTTTGCATGTGATTGATATTCACAAAATTTATTAAACGGATTTTTGTACGGTTTTTACCAAAGGATAGTCCGATTTCTGAGGATCTTTTAGGTTAATAGTACATTACGGTTTTATATAAATTGACTGAAATATATCGATAACTGTTGAATATGTTGCGTGGTTGTAAAAAATCTCGTGGGTCGGAAGTTACGCGGGAAAAAGATTGTGAGACACTAATGTTATATTTAAGGATAGTGATTTATAATACAATCGAAAAACAGACAATGCGTAATTACAAAGCAACAATTTAGTAATCAAAAGGTCGTAATTACAGCGATGGTTATCAACGCGAGCGAGTTTCGCCTCAAATTTAATTAACCCCTATATTTATGTAAATTTCCCACGAAAATGTATCTACAGCGGACTTAATGATGTAGCATCACAATGTTTTATAACGATGGGTTGTTGTTTTGTATAACATTTACAATGTTGCTGGCGTTAGTTCATTGAATGCTTGATCATTTGTATTGATTATCGTGTACAGACAGGCGCAGCGGGGGACTATTTTCTATAATATATAAGGGTTTGAAATCGGAATATTTTTTTATACTTTACATAAAGTAATATAAAAGCAATATAATATAACTATAATAGTAATTAAAATGTTAATACCGAATTTCAAGCACTAAATAAAGTGTGCCCGCAACTACGTCCGTATAAAATAAATTTTCGGAGATGAAACATAGTATTATAGTATTTCGTTGTAAATACGTACCTACCAATGATAATCGTGTTGAACTTGTTCTTAGTTAAGTACGGAAAAAAAGACATTTTAAAATGCACAGCTTGAACCCATATGAGTTATTTGGATTAAATTTTTATACAGATAAATACCTCTGTGGTGACATTAAATTATCTCAAAATATTATTTGAATAATATAAAACAATAATGCACGCTGATTTATAAGGGTTCATTATAGATAAACGTGCACTATATCTGACACTGAGTAAATAATGCACTACCAATCTGAAATCACATTGTCCCTGGGCGAAGCATTTTACAAAATGTTATAAATGATATACGAACGTCAACTCATCTCCATTCTAGAATGAACAATGCTTAAGGGTTCAAAGTCACCTTAATAATCTAGTTAAATTTTATCTGCCAAGTAAAATCTTATATTATTGACAATAGAATGCACTATGATTTAAGATCACTTTGTCCCTGGGCGACGGGTGTCGCGACCAGTCGCCGCCAACGCGACAGTCAAGGACACGCGGGAGACATGAAGTCTCGCCAAGAAGACGCGCGTGCTGGCAATGGAATACCCTATTGGACGAAGATTAATAAATGTATCTGGTTGCTCCCTTTCACTTTAGAGTTGTATGCTGCGGGAATTCAGATTATCCACAGAATATATTATTTACCTAACATAAAAGCGAAAGAGAACAATTTAGTGTTTGTTAAAATTAAACGTAGAATCGGAACGGATTCGGATAAAATTTGGCATATATAATTTATATCATGTTCTTGGATTTATATATATAAGTATATACTTTTATCCCTACCAAGTACATAACTGGACTTTTACTCCTCGAAAATTCTTTTACCTGCGAGCGACAGCCGACAACTAATAATAAAATAAGTACGAAAGTGAGTCTGTAACATTTTTACGACTTAAGCACTGCCTTAATTATTTTTATTAAAGATGTAGGGGTTACCTGCCTTACTGCTTCTTTCATATCAAAAAATCACTTGAGTAACAACGGAGCCGGGTGTAAAATTTATACACTAGTCACTGCTTCATTAGACAGTAAGGTTAGTTTAAGATAATCACATTACGTTGACATTAGCTTAATTTGATTAATTGTACCCCAAAGATATTTTGCACTGTTTCAACTGATAAATCCAAAGGTAGCTCCAGTTCTTGCACGCAAACGACTAAGCCGGTCACTTGATCAATGATCTCCACTGCTCATAAACATGAACAATACCAAAAGGATCGAAGATGTGCTGCAGGTTTTTTAAAAAAAGATTAATACTTGAGAGAGAATGTCCAAGTATCCGAAAACCTCACTCACCATACGAAAGGCCATGCGTCATACTGTCCATTCGACTTCTGCCGACGAACCGGTTCATGCTGCAAACAAACACACTGAAGCTCTAAAATGTATTGCGCATAATCTAAATAATCAATTAATTAAACTGTAAACCTCGCGCCACGTCAACGTCGCACGCGACCAATCAACTCCTAGTATTGTATTAATTAATATCATTCGGGTGGTAGAAGCTATAACCGGCCGAACAATCAGTCTGTGACTAGATTTCTGCAACTAAGTTTTCATGTGAGGATGACTGCGAAATTGGATAGTATAGGGAAGATAGGAATGACGTAGATGCTTAAGATGCTTACCAAAATGTCATATAAAGGATTAGTAATGATTGCTACGCACACACTCACGCTTTTATTTCCGTGGCAAGCAAAGTGCAACTAGGGTACCCACTTACGTGTTCCATAAGTGTGTAATGTGTTCAGTGCTATGATATAAGGGGTGAGTCTAGCGCCATATCGTGTACAAATTCCGAACTCCGAATTCATAGTGAACAGAAAAACCTAAATATCAGTTTATCCGACCCGTGATTCGTATTCGGGACCTCAGAGCAGTGACCGTACCAAAGCAATACAACTACGCCGTCAAGGCAGTCTACATAATGATTGCTAAAGTTTCTTAGTAAGAATGTATTTGGTTTACTAAGATATGATTAAACACCACAGGAATAGTAATATCAGTAACATAACTTCACAGCATGTAATCATAAATACCCATCTTCATACTCCTTACATGAACCTTTTATTTGAGATAAAATTAAAAATTATAGTCCCGAGTCTCATCAATGTTTTACAACTTTTATTGAAAGAAACAGCTAACTTTAATAAACGAAATGAACATCCAGACAATTTATTTAAAGTGAAACTTATACTGGTAATCTTAAGGCTCTTAATGTAACGATCGTGATAGCTGTAAATTTTGTTACTTACTACTTACCGCCGACATAATAGCTTGCTTCCTTCACTGCCTTCTCTAGCAATGCTAAATGTAATATGTTATAAACAGTAAACAGAGCCTTTGGATAAACTTTATGTTACCAGGGAAATTTCAGCTTCAATTTAATTTTAAGCATATTCAACTAGCGTAATACAGAATTTAGTTGCTACTACACAACTAAAGGGTTAAGTGGTTAAAACTGGGTTAAAACTCGTATCTCAGGCTGAGATCTTGTCGATTACAACCATTGTTATGTAATGAGGACTATTTATAAATTGATATATTTAAGAACTCAGTATATTTTATGTGCTAGGATACTCATAATGTTTATAATCACTAATCAGCGACTCTGGTAATTGATAACTGAGAATTCTACACATCAATTTTAATAAAACAAAAAATACACCGACCAACGTAAGATGACCCCCGCCATTAGCAATTATTGTGAACTAACAAGCTCAACTGCAATTGGGTTTAAAATACGACTCATTTATCTCCGACAGAGATTTCAATGTACTTCAGGTACATGATTCTTGATATTTAAGGACTGTTTTGTTCAAAGATATTTTGTTATGTAATCAACCTTTATTTAACACTTGACATCGTTAAAGAGACTTCCAAACATCAGTAAAAGAATTTAAATTAAAATGTTAAATTAGGTTGGGGCCCAATTTCCCGCCCGAGTTTGTTTAGGGATGTTAAGAGGGAGTGATTTCCCTTGATATTTAAACTTTCCAATACCTGGCTTTCGCACATTTGACATTTTACAAGGATAATATAGGTTATTTTAAAAGATTTTTCAGTCTGGGAATCTTTTTTTGTAAGGTGGTAGACGAACAAGTAGGTTACCCGATGGCAAATGACTATTAACCATCACGTTTAATAGTCATTTGCCATCCACAATCTCAAAGGAATTGGGTTATTGAAGAAGCAAATAGACAATCATATAATGTAACAGTTTATATAAACCTTTCAAAGATACATATCCACATTATTCATTTTTTAACATTACATGTTAATTGACGTAAAACATTATTTCATTTTCGATATAAAAAAATTTAAGAGCTCTTATTATTAAAACGTCTCATCGCGTGCCGTTTCATCGTTTATTGAAAAACTGCTATTTATAAAGCTTTTAAAAATAATGTCGCAACGCATAAATATCTTACGAAAAGCACTAAGGGTCTGATAGAAATCACTTGCCATACATTTACATAGTTTTTTGCTAGGCCATTTATATACTATGATAAATAAAAGAAGATTTTATAAAAATATGTTTGAAGGTATAGCGTGTGTGAGTGTAAGTTGTGGATTTAATTTTTTAAATGTGAGGGAAATATTTTAATGCCGTTTCGTTGTACAATTTTCATTTGAATACCCAAAATATTTCTTCTCTTTTCACTTGTACAGCAAACAATAAATTTCTTGACTCGGGTGAACTTTATACCGCGAAACATTTGGTACAATTGCAATGCGCATTTTGTTTAAAAGCGGGTCTAGCACACTAGATCAAGGTTGCAATTTCACTCGCACTGTCCTAACCTAGATCTTGTTGGAACTAACCTCTAAATGACATTATTGTTATAATAAATGTAGAACGCAACCTTGGGTCCGTTCTCTCAACAAAAAGAATTACGATTGCCATTTTATACAAAACACTCGTCATTCAAGTTGGTAGTATGGAGTGGGAGTTCAAGATATAATGGTCAGTTGGAATAGGAGCTATTGGCACAATATTGCATGACGTAATCCTGGGACTCTCATGGTACGAAGAACATGAATGGCAAGGTTGGGAAAGTAGACTTTGTAAGTGAACAATAGAGTCGAGATTTGATGAAAGGTGAGGTTTGTTTGCGAGAGCAGTGTGCAGACTCAGAGGCGCCTGCATGGCGTCTGTTTGCCGTGCTTGAAGATGAAGTCATTTGATATACGAACACAGCTAGAGAACGCTGCAGCCATTTTATAAAATAAAAGAACAATATCTTAAATTAAGATATTAGCGAGCATTGTTATTTTTGTCTGAAGAAAATTTGTGTTGGAATAAAATATCTAATGCCATTTATTGAACTGGGTTTTAATTATTATGAAGACATAAACATATAATATATTTTGACGTTAAATCTTACAATTTGTATGAAGCACGATAAAAATGTATTGTATGGACATTGTGAATGGAATAACTAGTGATAGTTGTGTACGTTTACAATAAATTATATAATTAATACTATGTTCCCACGAGGTTTGTTGCCTTGGGTACACGGTATTTTATTTGAATACAGCAAAAATGTATAAAATATTCAATAAAGTTAAAATAATAAACAAGACTCATGAATTTATATTTGATCCTCTTGAGATTGGAAATAACTTCTTGGTCTTTAAATATTATTTTCAATCCATAATGAATACTATTTTTAGTTGTTTCAATAAAAAATACAAAAAAAATCATGTTCATTTTTTCACCACTAACGAAATACCTCTGTTTGCAATCGTCAACCTAGGCACACATTAATGTAATATTCATAGAGTGACGTGGCTTGTGAGTCCTTTGATAGCGAGTAATCTCGACCTAACTGAATGAATTAAACATCCACATTATGAACACATTACGTCCAAACGTTTGTATCATCTGTTTCATATATATGCATTTAAGTTCTTGTTGGAAGTGAACGAAATAGGAGTACAAAGGTTCGGTGTGCATTTAACAATAACAAAAAGATAAATCGGCTATAACCATTAATAATATTAGGATTTCATGCTTTTATTCGAAGTGTACTAAATTACTAGGAATACAGAGGCTTGGTAGAGCTTTCAATAATTGATTAAAAAGATAAACTGATTGTAATTATTGTACAATAACAATTACATTTTATCCAACACTCTAAGAAAATAATGTTGTGTTGTTATTTGATGATATAACAAGTGGAAGAAAAGTAACTATTGGTACTCGATTGGCTATAAGATTCTCTTCAACACCACAAAAAATATATATCTATTTTTAAACAAAAAACCTTGCCAACTCTGAATGACTATTGTATCGATTGTACCTCAGAGTAATCAAAGATTGTACATTCCACGAAATGTCAATATTGACTGGACACAGTTGCCGGTCTAGTTTTCAGTTTCTGCAGAGTACATAACCCGGGATCCCAGAAATTGTCGCTTTTCATGAATAAACTATAGTGAAGAGATCTTAGGAATGTACGCGGGAGGTTTGCCCTTTACTTCAATATTTTAAGAGGTGTAATTTTGACGTGATTTGTGTAACAGGAAATCTTGGCGGTTTACATTGTTTCTGACAACACTCATTCTGTATAGCTTATTATAGTATTATTATATCGTGTTACAAAAACAGGGTTAGTTTCATCAAAATCGTAGTTATAAATCTATATTCAAGTAGATAGTACACTGCAGAAACAAACTTATTTTATTCGCGCCTTATGTAACGGTTAAACAGAAAGGTAACAATGCAGGTAAATATACGAAGCATAAAAAATTCAAGACAGAAAATATAAAAGGCATTGCAGCAACGCAGTTGTAGGCACAGTTAGTTAATAATATCTATCAACAAATTGAACCAAAATAGCCTACCAGCCGTGACTCGACTCATTTAAATACCAATTTAAACACTATCAGATTTATCTATAAAACCTTTATTGTCTAACGTCATAACTATACTAAAATGCCCTTGCGCTAGTTACTTCCTCTTGGCTCTTCCAAGTACATAAAACGAAGAGTAAGACACGTTCAGGCAATTTTAAAGCGCGATGGTTTACGATCGAATAAAGTTTCTCATGGGCACTCTATTGAATGCATAAAGATAGACAAAACAAAACCAACAAATAAAAATAAATTGCATGTTTATATGTATAGGGATAATACTGCAAATAGTTGGGAATGTTACTGCCGAGACGAAGGTTCCCAGGTTCAAAACCCAAAGCAACCTTTGAGTTTAAAGTTACGTGTGTATTGTTTAACAATTATCGTTCGCTTTAACTTTACTTAATATTTTGAAGTTATTTAATGTCTGCCAACGCGTCACTGTGAAGCAGCAGGCAGTATAGTAGAGAGCTGGTATTATAATATTAATATACTTAGAGATATATTGTAAAATAAATTGCGTTGTCAGACTTTGTTACCATAAAAAATCTGAGCAATTTTATGATAAAAATAATTCAAATATTAATTTTGGGACATTTTCCTCAAAAATATCAATATACGTTAACTTTCGGTCGAAATATATATTTGTTTAATATTGTTTATTTTTCGTGTCTGGTTCAATATCTTACGGAGTGATTATATTCATTCATTCAGGTCCTATGTCCCCTAGATGGGACAGAGGGCATTCACAGTGACTCTCCATCCCACACGGTCGTGAGCTGCCTGCTTGATTTCACTCCAAGTCAAAAGTCCGTCCAAGTGATTGTATTAGTCAACTCATAATATTAGTATGGTAGCAGATACAATAAATACTAACCATTAAACACTACTTAACGACCGATTACCGAAGCAAGTAAAGTTCTTCTTTCATATTACTATGCATATACGTAAAAACCTTTCTATGTATTACAATATAACATACTACTATAGTCAGGTACTAAATAAACGTCAATGTAAATCCAAAAAGCACTTTGTAAGCACTAGTTTGAGGTTTTGGTAAAAGTTAAAGGCTTAAGTCACTCGACCGGCAGTAATTCCTGGATTCGAAGCTCCATTGTTTTCAGAGCCTGGTTGTTTTATTATGTACCGCTAGTAAATGAATGCACATGACGTCCGTCGAAAGTTTACTGGAAATTGCGAGTCGACAAAGCGCGTCATGAAACTAGAACAGCAATTTGTTCTGTCGGTATTTTTGACAGTTATAATTCGGACGGATTTCGACGCTTGATTAAAATTTTATTAATGGAAAAGAGCAGTTTATTTTTAGAATTGAGATGTGAAACGTTTTTTAATGTTTGAGTATTCGAATGGGGAGTTTTTGGAACTAAAAAATATATACTAACAGCAATGCGTTTGTATTTAATTAAATAATTATGCACTAGTGGAGCGACGAGCAAAACCTAGTTTCTCGACATGGATAAGTTGCAGAGAACTGGGAAAAATATAATAAAGCATACGAAATTCCACAAAATCAGGCTAATTTTATTATCTTTCGGAAATTTCATCAGTTACCTCTATTAACAACTTAAATTCACACAAGTAGAGCGTAGCCTTCAAAACGGTTGGCATTTAATTAAATTTATCGGCGGGTTTGTGTACACATAAAACTAACGAGATCAGGCTGAGTTTGCTTCTAACACTATACAAAGTAATTAAAATTTCGCTTGTCACTATCTGTTAGGATATCTAAAAATATTCTAATTGAGGAGATACAAACGTACGCTAATAACAAATTCGCATAAATTCTTTTCGAAAAAACATCTTTAAAATATGTAATACTCTACAAAAATGTAGGGCTTAAAGATTTCCGCTAATCCATTTATTTTCGAACAGACTGAATAGAAGCTTTGCATTTCTCAGACATATTAATACGTAATAGAATTAAACTAGAAAATTCCCAAGCATTTCATTACAGTCGCAACTCATGGTATAATTAAATCTATGCTAATGAAGTTCTCGTGTATAACAGATATCTTGTTGCGCTGTTATCGACGTTCTATTAGGGCAGTTGCCATTAATTATTACTATATCCGAGTACTTAGCCGTCACGGAAACGTAAATGCTACAGAATTTATCTCAGCATTAAGATATAATAACTATTAGATTACAGAGCAACGTGGAAGCAGGATCAACTTAAGATGTAACTGGACGATTTGGGTGTAAATGTAAAGCGGATGAAATAAAAAGATTATGTCAAGCGTTACTAACTAGAGTATGAATTGGTCTGAATAAAAAATGGTAATTGAATAAAAACAGACGAGTGACATTTCACCGGTCTTGTAAAAATTAATTATTAGTTTCTCTTCGACATATAGTAATAGTTAAGTATATATGCTTTATCTCTAATTTCAAGTGTTGGTTTCTAGCGCTATTATGTGTTTTATTGGTGGCAATAAATATTGTGTTCGCATTATGATAAATTATGACAACTACAATTATTTTAAAGTAGCCCATATACCAACAGAATAACTTACCTAAAATAGACATAAAAATAACTTATACATTTCGAAGCTGAACTTATCTTAAAACTGTTTTATCTTTGTTGTAAATATGGTATATGTTCTTAGTAATTAAATAAAGTTAGTAAAAAGATGTTATTGACATGAGTGTTTATTTCGGACTAAAGAGAAGTAACTATGGCAAACAAAATACAATTAGTTCTAAAAATAGAACATATAAAAAATAATAAGTCACGACGAAGGTTACAATCTCCAACAGCCGCCCTTAATCGCAGTTGTGACAGAAACAAAACAAATAAAATAATTAAGTTTCTAAACCTAAGTTAACTACACATCGTTTGTGTGCTAGAGGTCCGAGGGCCTTCGTTAGTACATCAGCAGGCATATCGTTACTTTTATATATTCTAACTTAACAATATTATTAGATACCTTTTCCCTAATAAAGTGAAACCTAGTATCTATATGCTTCGTCCTGCTGTGGTGTACAGGATTTCGAACAAGATTAATGGCACTTTGGCTGTCAGAAGCTAAGTTAACTGAACAAAGTATACCTGTTATCTCGTATATAAACCGACGTAAGTAACACGCTTCCTTCGTGGCAGACGCTAATGCCATATATTCTGACTCGGCCGAACTTAACGCAACAGTAGGTTGCTTCTTGGATTCCCATGATACTGGACCTCCACTTAACTTGTAAACATAACCGGTGTATGACCTTCTGTCGATTGGACAGTTTGCCCAGTCTGCGTCACAAAAACCTTTAAATGGTTCTTCATTCTTATGACTTGACCATCCGTTCTTCTTGCTATATTATTTTAAACTAATGGAGTATCCACGGTCTTACACTCCTTCATATTAAACTTTTCTAATATAGAAAGAATATAATTCAGAGATCTTTTAATGAAAAATATCTCGACAAATCTTCTCAAAAATTCAAATTCTTGACAGTGTCAAATGTCAAATTAGATTTAAAGAAGACTATTATGTCATCAACAAAATTCCCAATATCATAAGTTCTTTACCATAGAGTTTGGTAGTTTAATTTTGTAAATCCATTTACATGGCATAACCTTTTTTTTTTTAGGCTTATCTACTAAATTCCATGTATGGAGTTTCCTTAAGGAACTATACTCATCAACCATAGCATGTTGCCACTTATGAGCATCATCGGCATGAGTAGCTTCGTAATATGTCGTAGGTTCATTAGAATCTACCATTGACGTATTGTAAGCTTTATAAAAAATTGTTGTTTTTCTGTCTCTGGAAGGGTATCTGCGCTCAGGGTGCGATTCCTGTTCCAAATTCGCTGTCTCTTCTTCCACACTAGGCAGCCTTAAGTCACTGAGAGACTCTCGCTCTTCCAGAGTCACTGACTCTTTTGCACTTTCTAGATTTACTGGTAAAGTTGCTTCAACCGCCGGGCTGATACTCTCATCACAGTCATAGAATTGACAGTCATGATCAAACTCAGACTCAATTTCTTTTTGCTCATCAAATAACAATATAGATTCTGACTCTGCGACAGACTCAGATTGCTTCTGCTTTAGCGCTGTAAAGCAATTTTCAAAAAAGGTTGCATCTCTGGATATAATAACTTTTCGTGGGTTAGCAGGATCCCTAAAAATATAAGTGCCTGGATTTTCAGAATAACCGACGAAAATTGCTTCCTGTGCCTTGACATCTAATTTCTTCCTGTGACACGAAGGTATATGGACTAGAGCTCTACAACCAAATACTTTTAGATGGCTAAGATCACCTTTTCGTCCATACCATTTGTCATAAGGAATTTGTCCACCTAAGGCTCGATGAGGAGACCTATTCTTAAGGTAAATGGCAACTTGGAATGCATCTTCCCAGAATGCTTTCGGTAGTGAACTTTCAGCTAGCAACGTTCTTGCCTTTTCTGTAACCGAACGATGGGTGCGTTCCGCTACTCCAACTTGCTGAGGACTATAAGGCGTCGTTGTTTGATGTTCAATACCTTTTGAAGCAAGATAATCAACAAACTCTTTATTTACGAACTCCTTACCTCCATCAGTCCTAATTGCTTTAATTGTTTTATCTAACTGATTTTCAACAAAACATTGAAACACACAAAAATATATCTTTGACTTCTGTTTTAGAAGAAATAAAATAAGCAAACACTTTTCGCGTATAATCGTCTACTATTGTCAACATATATCTATTTCCTTGAAAAGAAGTTGTAGACACCGGTCCCATCAAATCCATATGGATCAGTTCCAAAGGGAAGTAGCCCTATTAAACGCTAACCTTTTGAAAGGTTTTCTTGCTTGTTTACCTTCCACGCAAGCGATACAACTAGTTTTATCTACTCCTGTATACTTTATACCTACCTTGTGATTTTTTCAGTTGGTTCATGCCTATACGACACAAATGTCTAACCTCTTATGCCATATTTGATAACTATCCTGACAACCAGAGTGCACATCTTGTGTCAAAAATTATCCGCCACATTCTCGGAAACATTTACAGTACCATCTAAAACGTACAGTCCACCACAGGGCGAGGCATGAGCAACAGATTCACCTGTAAAATTAAAAAGTATCAGATTTATAAAAGTTACATCCATTTTATCAAAACACAAATAAAACCCTTTTCAACAGTTTTATATACAGATAACAAACTAGCTTTCAAATCTGGTATATAAGCAACATCACTAATATTGTTGACCACGTTCTCGGGCGTGTTTATTGAAATATTTCCAATTCCGCAGCACTTAATCTGTTCTCCATTTGCGACAGTAACAGTACCTTGATTCTGTATCGAGATATTCTGAAACCAGTCCTGTCTAGAAGTCATGTGTCTAGTACAACCTGAATCTACATAAAATATGTCCTTTCTTGGGTTTCCCGAAGTATTAAGACTTGTAAATATCGTATCATTGGTATTTACCGCATTGCCTTTCTCCTTCTTGTTTCTCTGTGGACAGTCTGGTCTCTTATGTCCAGGTGTGTCTTGCACTCATAACAAACTATATTCTTCTTCATTGACTTAGGCTTCTTCTTCGCATGAAAAAACAGAGTCTAATGACGTAGCCACATCTTTGGACATTTCATTAAGCAGTTTTTGTTTTCACCAACTCTGTAGTCACGTCTACATTGCAATTTTCTAAAGCCATAATGAGAGGTTCATACCTTGAGTTAGACCTCCAAAAGTATTGCAGCAATAGACTTGTCCTCTATGACTACATCATATCCGCAAGATCCTGTGCGGTTGACATAACTGCGTGTAATATATAGTTCAATATTTTTGAACTCTGATAGATTCAACCTGTACAGTACGCCCAAAAATAATCTTCGTCCTATTCCCTTATCTCTCAGGCTTTTTGCAAAACAAGTCCATGCCTCAGATGCAGTTTTCGCACATCTTTATGGGTTATCGCTGCACCTTCTACTGATAAGCATATCTTTGCTGATGCCTTGCGTCTTTGGTACCTTTATAGAGAGGCAGTCTCCATCTCGGTATCCACTAATTGTTTCCCATAAATCCTCATGGATAAGGTAATTTCGCATCTTGAACTTCCAAGTCGGATATCCATCTTTTATCCCTCAAACAAGGAAATGGAAAAGATGTGATCGACGTAGGGAATTTTTCATACTGAAACATCTCCAGATTCATGTGACATTTTCAGACTATTACTATTTCCTAGTCACACAAAAATATATTCAACTTTATTTTACTAAAAAGAAAAACTAAGAACTAAGCGTTCGTGCTGATAACGTGTTGTAAATATGGTATATGTTCTTAGTAATTAAATAAAGTTAGTAAAA